>NC_137043.1:5456021-5483521 GCF_032717465.1 Coenobita brevimanus | reverse complement strand
AGGTTGTTTTGTGAAGTATAATGTGGGAGGTGGTGTGGTGAAATGTCTGGTGCGATGTAGGAGGTCGGGTGGAGTGGTGTGATGTGGGAGGTCGGGTGGAGTGGTGTGATGTGGAAGGTCAGGTGGAGTGGTGTGATGTGTGGGGGTCAGGTGGAATGGTGTGATGTGGGGGGGACAGGTGGAGCGGTGTGATGTGGGAGATCGGATGGAATGGTGTGATGTGGGGGGGTCAGGTGGAGTGGTGTGACTTAGAGTTGTTTTGTTGTGGGGGGGGGGTAGTATGGTGTGGTGTGCAGATGGGATAGTGTGAAGTACATTATACAACACCATATCACCCCCACACCTTATACACCACCACCACACACAGAACACAAATCATCACACCACACTATCCCACCCGAACACCTCACTACACTACACCACCACAAAATGAAGCGCACACACACAGTCAGCCAGGCTATCAATATAAAGCCAGTCAGCGCAGTGATGTCACGTGAGGATGGCCACAGTCGCCCGCTTCACTCACTCTCACACACTGTCCGCTTGAGAATGTTGCATATAACCCAAATGGTCAAATTTATTCCTGAAACGTCTGGTTTTCTTTAATACCACTTTCATTAACATTTTAACTATTCTCATTTTACTCTAACTCGGCAGAAAATTACCATCTCTCCATCCTGAATCCTGAGTTATAACGAAAGATTAACAATAGAATCCGATATTAGTCTCATAGACATGCACTGGAAATGATGCTTAGCTATAGTTCTGTCTTTTTCCGCGGCTGAGCCACGTGATAAGATGCATAAGGACGAATATCTCGGCCAGGTTTGAGTAAAACGAACATAGTGGTTCTTATGGAGATAACTGGTCTGTTGTTAAGGAACAACCATAATTCTCTTGTAGAATTAGATATGAACTATTTGGTTGTGTAGTCTAGTTTGGTGTGGGAGGTGGTGTAGTGTAGTGTGGGAGGCAGTGTGGGACGTGGTGTACTGTAGTGTGGGAGGTGGTGGTGTGTAATGTGGGAAGAGGTGGTGTAGTGTAGTGTGGGAGGTGGTGTCGTGTAGTGTGGGAGGTGGTGTAGTGTAGTGTGGGAGGTGCTGTAGTGCAGTGTGAGAGGAAGTGTAGTGTAGTGTGGGACGTGGTGGTGTGCAGTGTGGGAAGAGGTGGTGTAGTGTGGTGTGGGAGGTGGTGTTGTGTAGTGTGGGAGGTGGGGTAGTGTGGTGTGGGAGGTGGTGTTGTGTAGTGTGGGAGGTGGGGTAGTGTGGTGTGGGAGGTGGTGTAGTGTAGTGTGGGAGGTGGTGTAGTGTTGTGTGGGAGGTGGTGTAGTGTAGTGTTGGAGGTGGTGTAGTGTAGTGTGGGAGGTGGTGTAGTGTAGTGTGGGAGGTGGTGGTGTGTAGTGTGGGAGGTGGTGTAGTGTAGTGTGGGAGGTGGTGTAGTGTAGTGTGGGAGGAAGTGTAGTGAAGTGTGGGAGGTGGTGGTGTGTAGTGTGGGAGTTGGTGTAGTGTAGTTTGGGAGGTGGTATAGTGTGGGAGGTGGTGTAGTGTAGTGTGGGAGGAGGTGTAATTTAGTGTGGGAGGAGGTGTAGTGTAGTGTGGGAGGTGGTGTAGTGTAGTGTTGGAGGTGGTGTAGTGTAGTGTGGGAGGTGGTGTAGTGTAGTGTGGGAGGTGGTGTAATGTAATGTGGAAGGTGGTGTAGTGTAGTGTGGGAGGTGGTGTAGTATAGTGTTGGAGGTGGTGTAGCGTACTGTAGTGTGGGAGGTGGTGTAGTGTAGTGTAGTGTGGGAGGTGGTGTAGTGTACTGTAGTGTGGGAGGTGGTGTAGCGTACTGTAGTGTGGGAGGTGGTGTAGTGTACTGTAGTGTGGGAGGTGGTGTAGTGTACTGTAGTGTGGGAGGTGATGTAGTGTACTGTAGTGTGGGAGGTGGTGTAGTGTACTGTAGTGTGGGAGGTGATGTAGTGTACTGTAGTGTGGGAGGTGGTGTAGTGTACTGTAGTGTGGGAGGTGGTGTAGTGTACTGTAGTGTGGGAGGTGGTGTAGTGTACTGTAGTGTGGGAGGTGATGTAGTGTACTGTAGTGTTGGAGGTGGTGTAGTGTACTGTAGTGTGGGAGGTGGTGTAGTGTACTGTAGTGTGGGAGGTGGTGTAGTGTACTGTAGTGTGGGAGGTGGTGTAGTGTACTGTAGTGTGGGAGGTGGTGTAGCGTATTGTAGTGTGGGAGGTGATGTAGTGTACTGTAGTGTGGGAGGTGGTGTAATGTAATGTGGGAGGAAATGTAATGTAGTGTGGGAGGTGGTGTAGTGTAGTGTGGGAGGTGGTGTAGTGTAGTGTGGGAGGTGGTGTAGTGTAATGTGGGAGGTGGTGTAGTGTAGTGTGGGAGGTGGTGTAGTGTAGTGTGGGAGGTGGTGTAGTGTAGTGTGGGAGGAAGTGTAGTGTAGTGTGGGTGGTGTAGTGTACTGTGGGAGGAGGTGTAGTGTAGTGTGGGAGGTGGTGTTGTGTAGTTTGGGAGGTGGTATAGTGTGGGAGGTGGTGTAGTGCAGTGTGGGAGGAGGTGTAGTGTAGTGTGGGAGGAGGTGTAGTGTAGTGTGCGAGGTGGTGTAGTGTAGTGTGGGAGGTGGTGTAGTGTAGTGTAGGAGGTGGTGTAGTGTAGTGTGGGAGGTGGTGTAGTGTAGTGTAGGAGGTGGTGTAGTGTAGTGTGGGAGGTGGTGTAGTGTAGTGTGGGAGGTGGTGTAGTGTAGTGTAGGAGGTGGTGTAGTGTAGTGTGGGAGGTGGTGTAGTGTAGTGTAGGAGGTGGTGTAATGTAGTGTGGGAGGAGGTGTAGTGTAGTGTGGGAGGTGGTGTAGTGTAGTGTTGGAGGTGGTGTAGTGTAGTGTGGGAGGAAGTGTGGTGTAGTGTGGGTGGTGTGGTGTACCGTGGGAGGAGGTGTAGTGTAGTGTGGGAGGTGGTGTAGTGTATTTTGGGAGGTGGTATATGTGGGAGATGGTGTAGTGTAGTGTGGGAGGTGGTGTAGTGTAGTGTGGGAGGTGGTGTAGTGTAGTGTGGGAGGTGGTGTAGTGTAGTGTGGGAGGGGGTGTAGTGTAGTGTGGGAGGTGGTGTAGTGTGGGAGAAGGTGTAGTGTAGTATGGCAGGTGGTGTAGTGTAGTGTGGGAGGTGGTGTAGTGTAGTATGGCAGGTGGTGTAGTGTAGTGTGGGAGGTGGTGTAGTGTAGTGTGGGAGGGGGTGTAGTGTAGTGTGGGAGGTGGTGTAGTGTGGGAGAAGGTGTAGTGTAGTATGGCAGGTGGTGTAGTGTAGTGTGGGAGGTGGTGTAGTGTAGTATGGCAGGTGGTGTAGTGTAGTGTGGGAGGTGGTGTAGTGTGGTGTGGTGTAGTGGGTATGCTGTGTACAGAAGCCAAGTCCTTTAATGGGGTTTCTCTACATAAAGAAGGGGTCATCGTGGGACCAACTGCACCCGTGACTCACAGTCCGAAAGTCTCTCATAATAGCTCTCTCTCTCTCTCTCTCTCAGCACTTTGAACTTCATGCCAGATGAAAAGAGCTGCCCAGTGTTTTTCGCGCCACCACACTAGGTTATTCAGGGCATAAAAGAAACAGTTTGCATGCATATCCATTTCTATGCAAACTACCTGAAAGTGTCAATATTATGCAACGTTCACTGTGTATGCTGCGAACTGATGGTGTAACTGGCAGGGAGAGAGAGAGAGAGAGAGAGAGAGAGAGAGAGAGAGAGAGAGGTATGGAAGTAATGGTGGCGTGTGTCAGATGTATCATGATATATTGCCATTCTCCCTGCTGGTTTTCTCCGACAAGGAGAGTATGTTTTCACCCCTGTTTGTTTGCTTGTTTGTTTGTCTGTTAGCAGAATTACTCACGAATAAAAGAGAGATTTGGACCACATCTGGTGGGTAGATAGCCCATGTCCCAGGGAACAATCAAGAGACTGAAAATATTGCCCTCCAGAATGTCCTTATCAGATTTTTCCTTGTTTCTAAAGCGAAACAAACAACTTATCAACAAGAAGCGATCCCAAGGAACAGCAAACCCGTCGCCGGCAGTCACTTTAGTGCTGACGTATATACGCAACAGGATATTTAGTCATATATGTGACATACCAAGTTTGGAGTAAATCGGGTGGAAATTGACCATTTTATGCCCATTTGAAATTTTAGACCCGACCAACCTGACACCACCTCCCTAAGGCAAACTGAGGGGTGACCCCCTGGTGTAATGAGACATGTTATAGGATGCAGATTTGAAAGATGCACATTTAGGTTTTGGTTTCATGTTGATGTGACGAAACTAAAAGGAGTTATAGGGAAAAAAAACTATTTTTACCCGTTCCTTTTTATCTTTTTTAACATTTTGTGGGCCTACAGCCTGAGCCTTGGCCCACTTTGGCCCAAAATTTCATCAGGTGATCAGGCCATAGCTCATCATCCCCGTAATTTTAGTCAAAATCGCACCAGTAGTTTCTGCGTAAACTTGTTGACAGAGAGAGAGACAGACAGACAAGCAAACAGATAAACCGAGTGAAAACAATATCCGTTCCCGAGCCCTTCCGGGGCGGGGACGGGTAATAAGTTGATATGAAAATTACTTGAAGATACATGATAGTTAAGACAGACACAATGATAACCATTTACATACTCCCTGTACAGCCCCTAACCTATTCCATGTTTTTCCTGCTTTTCGTTCAGAGCATTGAAATGCTCCATTAGTGCAGCACTCTCTGCCTTCATTTCCCATAACAGCTCGTTGCATCACTCACAGTCCCTCTCTCCATTTACTAGACTCCATCGCTAATTCTTCCACACCTTTCATTTTATTGTTCATCTTTCTCTTGCGTCTGTCCCATGCTGTCTGCACGTACTTAACCAGTTGACTTGTTAAAGCTTCCCTACTACCCAGGAAGGCTTCCCCGCCTCTCTGCAAGTGCTTCAAATGCCTTTCATGCGTGACAGCCTGAATCTAGTTCACTATATACAAAATTCTTTGCTGTACCCCACCACACACACACACACACACACACACACACACACACACACACACACGTATCACAAATCTGGGATTAAAATATCTGCCGCATAGCGATGATGATAATGATTAGAACTTTTACATTTTAGCTGCATAGCCACAATACTTAATAATAATAAGAGTGTAAATCATATCATCGTACTGAAGGGCTAACAAAGCAGTGAACAATATAAGAGGTGACCTGCCAAAAAGATACTCGTCTCCACTCTTCATTTTCTGTATATGTGTGTGTGGAATAATTCTGTGAATCTAGATAGATACTGGTATAACATTAACATATTTATTCATGGAGGAGATGGCGCTCATTGTTTGTTAATTTAATTGCCCCTGACCTAGAACACAATTTAGGGTACCTCTCTCTCTCTCTCTCTCTCTCTCTTTTACGACGGTATGCTTACGTAGTCCATATTTCATACTTGACGCTGTCGAGAACCTGAAAATATAAACTTGGCCTTAATGAAGAGTTATATTTGTACGTGTTAATCCTTTCAGTCGGACGAAGTGTTATGTACTTATTTGTCCTACCTCCAGATTATTGTAATCAGCTCTGGGGACACTTAGTGACGAGGTAAATATTTGCAGTATCTAACCTAACCTCTCCAGTTCTTAAAGTATCTCCAAAGCTTAATTAAAATCTATAGAGAGAGCAAGAATAAATTGGAAAAATACAAGGGAACACATCGATGTTTTTAAGACTAAACTTATGCTAAAAACTGCTGAAGTATTTCCCCATAGTTTTCGCATAAGCACTACACTCCTTTGCTCTGAGTTGGTCTAGAAGTACCGTCACTCCTTCTTGAATGCTGAGTTGTAACACTGGATTAAGACTTGAATATAATACCAATCATGAAAAACTGCTATGGGAAGGATGTTAAGCTGTAGCGTTGTGTTTTTCTGCTTCTGAATCATGTAAAATAAGATACAAAAGAACGAAAATGTGGGCCAAGTTAGAGTAAAAATAGGTCCAGAACCTTCATGAGTTTATTTTACTGCACCCGGCAACCTTCATCCAACTTCATTACGTTCAGAGTCTCTCCGATCCCTCTTTAATCCACCCAATAATAGACCTTCAAGTCCCATGATTGCGATTTATAGCTTCCTCTTTGCCATGTGCCGGAATATTCTCTATAAACATCATGAAAAGAGGTAATTTAATAAATGTCTTTTTATTTAAAATCCCTACCTGTTCGTCACCTATTTTACCTATTTTTAACCCTCTCTTTCTTCGTTCTGCCATATTATCAACAGTTTTTCTAATTACCTGTACCTGCCTTTACACAAATGTGATCTCACCTTTATTATCAAAGCTTGTGGTACCCTCCCAGCACTTTACTCAATTTGTCATACTTTGTTTAATATCATATAAGTACCTGTATTGAATATTAAATAGAAGTATGCAGATAGTGAGCTCAGGTAAGCATATCCAAAAATGTATTACTCATGGGAGCCCATATACGCGATGGCTATATTCAGATGCGTATAATCGGTAGTAGGCTACCTAGCTGAGGTTCTTAAGAGGCGGACATGTAGCCCTAGCTCTCTGTGCCATAAAGGCCTACCACAAATAAATCCCCTCTACACCATTTTCTTTCTATTTATCCCATTCCTGAGGTACTGACGGAACTGGGGTAATTACAGAGAACCACGTCATAAGTATGTCGCTACTTTTGGAGAAGGAAAGACATCCTGGAGATTTCTCACATACCCACGATCGCGGCTGTACCACTGCCAGTGGAAGGACTATGCACTGTGCTGTGAAGTCGCCTATTGCTTATTCCTCTGCAATCGCCTTACACTAGCAGGAGCAACAGCGACAAAAGGAGACTGTAAACGTACCCTAAAATGCGCATCACCACGCGGTGGGTCAGGGCAACGTGGCTTCCTCCAGTCCCAAAATCTGAAAAGTGAGTTTAGGCATATTTACGCTTCTAGTATAATGCAGTAAATCTACTCACAGCTTCAGTAAATTGCCAGGCCGACTGCTGCAGGTACTATGTGTCAGGATGAATCACACTATTTTTATGTGATGAAAACAAACGTAATCAATGAACAGCATACTCGTGAGGGTACTGAAAGTTTTAGCCTGAGCTGCCCGTCCATATGAGGGGTTCTTAACCTGTGGTCTGTCGTTGGTCCATGGTTTGCTTCCTTGGAGTTCGCATAAGAATGGAAAATGATGGTAATTTCAAAGAAATATTATTTATTTTTCTTAGCCTTATCGCAGAGTTAGTCATGTTACCTTGACAGTTCTAATACGGTATCATTTTCCTCAACATTCCGTTGTGAGGCACATCAGCGATCCAAGTTGGGTGTAAAATCTGGCCTTCGATGTGCCCGCTCTACTACTCAGCCAAATATATAATCTCTGGTAACAAAGAAGCAGTGTCAAGTATCTCGTTAACTCTGTTCAGTGTTCACCCTGCTCGTTCCTATCTCCCATTTTTCCTTTTCACCCTTCTCTTTGTCCCACTCTCCTCCTCCCTTTCCTCATCCTCCTACAGTACTTTCATTTCTCACCTCCCTTCACACTTCTTTCACTTTCCGTCCTTGTCCCATGACAGCTGGATGTTCTGTTTTTGCACTGCCTCTTTTCAGAGTTCATACTTCATCCCTCTGTTCTCACCGTTTGCCCATTTTCTCTCACATTTCTTTCCCCTCTTTAAAAAGATTAAAATGGTTGCTTATGGTAATCATTGCTGTTTTAGTTTTTTTTTGATATATCAAGAATAATGAGGCATTATATTCCTGTTTGATGTTACTGTCTTGCTTGTAAGGATTTCCTTTAAATGCGTGTCCTTGCATGTGATATCGATTCGATAAATTTGATAAAATAATGGCTCACGGTAGAGTGGGCCACAGATACTGCGTGCGTCTTCAAATGGTCAAAAAAATAAATAAATAAATAAATAAATAAAAATCATCATCCTGTACATAAATATCTTACCTGACAATGCTTACTTTGATGGATAGCGTTTTTATTTTTTTATTTTTTTCCGGACGACAATGTGATATCAGAACTTTAGCTTAAATGAAGTAATGATATTCTTGGTGTTCGAAATCATGGAGATTCACCGCCGACCATTTGGCAGTTTGTTTCTACCCTATATTCTTCCTTCCGTCAAATTATCTTATTCATTTTACGAAAAATCTCTCAATGATGAGGTTAAAAAATTCTTTTTAAACAGCTCTCAGTAGTGACATTCATCATTTGCCTCGATTGCCATCGGACTTTTTTTTTACTGCTGGTGAGACATCTTAAATCTTTCATTACGAAGATACATTTTTCATAATACCCTGTTTACCATTGGCCCATACTCAAAACTTCATGGATTTCCCTGCCTAGATTGTAAGGATATAATAGCTGTGAAAATCGCAGTGAAAAAGTTGAAGCTACTGTTTTTAATCTCCTGACAGTGTAGGATTTCTATCTGCTCAATAAAATAGTTCCGAACTAAGTAGAATTTAATAACTAGGTATTGGCATCACAATGAATGAGATAAATAATAAGTAACCCATTTGAGATGACAACAAATATAATACTATTGTAGATACATCCAGACGTCTTATCCAAGTGAAGAATGACTATATAACTAAGGAAAATAAATAATAATAATTACCAATAACTTACTCAGTTCAATGGTGCTATTTAAGTTCTTTCTTGCTACCGGCAAACGATTGTACCCACCTCAGGAAAGTACAGGCCTGCTCCTCTTGAAATTGTAATCAGTCTCAAGGATATTCCCTGCCTGTTGCTCGAACTCAGTCTGTCTGATCCAGTAGACCCGTCGATCACAGATAAGCAACTGCCCCTGTAGGGCTGTCCCATAGCCTACAGCTTTGGTGTCATGGCTGCGTCCCAATGTGGCATGTGCTATGCAGTGCTCCATAATGTGTGTCTTGTTATGTGAGCCTATTCGACAACCAGGGCACGTGGCACGCAACCCAAGTTTAAGCTGGTAGTTGATGAGAGCTGGGTGATGTTCTGATCTAGACCTAGCTAGATGAACTCGATCATACCTAGGGCTACCATTCGTCCCTATTTTCCTAGACACTGCGGTAAATGTACCGTAACAAATATATTACTACAAAATACTGAATGCAACACACTCTTTATGAACCAAAACACTTTTAATCCTTTTTATTATTATGTTTTTAATGTTCACATATGCATTAAAAAAACAAGACCATATTTAGCCAGATATTGTAAAAATAAAAATACTCATGACATTATCTCTTGACAAATTACACAAAGTTGACCAACTTTTGAAGGCTAGAAAATGTGAAAACTTAGACTTACAAATTACAATAATTTACCTAAATATGACACACAGGGGAGTGGTTCCCGCACCACAACAAAGCGTCGACACACATTTCTCTATTTGTGTAGCAGTTTTAAATGCCAAAATATATGGCACTGCTCCCTCTTCTCCTCACCTTGTCGGATTTACTCACTGGTAACGTCTTATTCCTAAAACTGAAAATGGACATGAGAGGACAGTGATTTGACACTGCTGAGGAGATACAGGACAAATCGCAGGTTGTGCTGAGGACATAACGAAAACAGAATTCTAAAAGTGCATCCAGTGTTGGGAAAGGTGCTGGGGTTGTTGCATCAGCTCCCAGATGAACTACTCCAAAGGTGACGATGGTGATTAGAAACCTAAGAAGGCCTACATTTTTACATGTACAGAGTCAGGACTTTTAGAAAGCACCATATATATAGCATTACAATATATTCTATCTTTATCAGTCACTCCCATACTTTCGTCACTTATCACATAGGTCACACTCTGTGGCCTCGTCCCAGGTCTCATTCGGTCTGCCACTTGTATCCCTATCCCCAGCGGTCACACTTCTCACTTTCCACGCCCAATTGTCAACCTCCATACTCTCCACATGGCCAAACCATGTCAATATACCTCTCCTCACCACAACACCAATGCACTCCAGTCCCATCCTTCCTCTCAGCCCTTCAACCTAGCCCGACCAGATCTCGCATTCAAGCTTTCAAGAACGCACAACACATCCATCCAATCATTGCCAATTCTGTACCTTTGAGCCTACGAATATCTTCTTCCTTTACTGCCCGGGTCTCACATTCCTAACACATGCCGCATAAAAAGATCTCTTAGCAGGGGGGAAGAGCCCTCTCGGTGCCAGGAGGCAACAACTCCCTGAAATTCCCTCAACCACTCCCTACCCTAGCTGCAGAGATAGCTCCTGCCCCAACTCCAGCACATATCTCTCAAATAACAAAACTCTTCCACACATTTAAGAGACTCACCAGTACGATTAATCCTTTTACGCCTAACAGTCATTAACTGTTTTCCCAGACACACCGCGCACGTGAAATCAACATTATCTCGCAGTCTACCTCTAATACCATTGCATCTCTTATGCAGCCACTTTTCACAACTACTGAACAAGATGGAGTTACTTCCCACACCCTTTGGCATAGTTTACAAATTTTTTTTTCCTTATTCACAGCTTAATGATATGATCGATATCTCATCAATTTTGCAATAAACCATGTCAACTGGCCGCCTCCCAGGATGGGCTTTATGGTCAAATCGACCTTAAGATCAACTCATCACCAGTCATTTCCTTCCTACTAATCTAACCTAACTAACCAGAACGAATTAGGGTCAAAAGGATTTCGGATCCGAACCGACCTATCGCCCTCTGTAGGAAGCTACCGCCAGTGCCAACAAACGTAACTTGCCCTTAGTAACACTGGTTATATTATTGTTACCACTGAATTTGGAAGCCATGTTACACAATCACGACACTTAATCCAAATCATGAAGTTTGCCAGAAACTGATACCCATGCTCTGATAAGGAAATTAAAAATAAGTACACATATGGTTTAGTCTAAGCAGCAGAAATACCTCACCGACTGACTTCATCTTCTCCCAATGAATTGTTTTTACTCCTGACTTTTTCTTGTTGTTTCACTTCCGTTTGTTTTTTTTAGGAGTAATGGCAAATTTTCTTAAACCCCGTCCAATCAGCCGACATGTATTATTACAACCGTCGGCTGCACTAGCCTCACCTTACATGTTCATTACCTAGCCTTACCTAACTTAATATAAACTAACCTAATGTAACCTATCACAACATAACCTAATCATACACAACCCAATCTAACCTTACTTAAACCAAAGTTTACCTAAACAAACACGCCGAAATGGAAAACCATATTAATTTTGAAAGTTACATAGCTTTTAGCAAGTGTCCTCCATTACCCCCCGGGAAACAACACGCGCTGGAAAAACATAACATGGGCAAAAATAACACGGAGACAAAATCACCGCGAAGTAATCGTTTACCACCATAAACATAAGACAAATATGGAAGACAAAGTGTAACAATTAGAACTGAGCTGGTAGGGTCTTTTTGCTGCTTTAAATGAGCCGTACATTTACCTTTAAAATGTTCAGACCCAACTAATCTGAGAGAGCCAGGTCATATCTTGGCCATTCCATCTGATCAGTTTACGGGTTAATTATGGCCATCATACAAATCAAACCAGTCTGAGAATGACATACGTCTGTCGTAACCTTGACACTAAAAAACCAACATTTTCAGTTTATCTTGTGCGAAAGATGGAAAGCTCCCATGCAATGTATTTGATTTTCAGTTACTGAAAAATTGGCTAGACTTTCCAGATTCTGTGAAGCTGCTGGACAGCTCCCATGCATAGAATTTCCAATTGCATTTTGTCCCCCGTAAACTATAATGTAATTATCATGATAGCTTTTAAAGGTTGCCTATGTGTATAATTTTGACGATAACTTTACCTCACCAGTTTCAAACGCAAACCGTGGCAAGCGGCCACCCACCACATCGAACTTCCTTGGTGACTCGGCTTCATAGTCAATGCGTCACAAATCGATCATTCCTGTTAACCAAACCTAACACAGTTTAATGTAACCTAACGCAGCTGAAACTAACCTAACCTAATTCAACCTAACCTAATTAACGTAACTCCAGGAACGCTTTGGAAATGGATGAGTTTCGGGTTTGAATTGACTATTGTCCTCTAAATCGCCACCACCGACATTAGTAAACGAAACTATTGTTCTTTACTAACAAATGTTATTTCCACAGAATTTGGGTGTCATAAAAGAATTATACAATATTTTATAACATAAATGTTGTTTCCGTTGAATCTGAATGTCATAAATGAATTAATACCATTATGAAAAAGATCAGTCATTAAATGTTCATCATTTGTTAATGGGAGCTCCCCTGCAGTTTGTCCTACATTCATTTCTGGGCACTTCTCAACATTAATTTACAATGGAAATACCACCCCAAGTAGGTGTATTGTACCCTACCGGCAGGAAAAAAAAAGTACAATCGCGCAAAAAAAAAAAATATATATATTTACTTGGCACAGAGGAATAAAGGCAGTGGTAAATTATTCGTAAAATATACAGAAATTGTAAATTCAGCTTTTAAAAAATTCTGAACGAAGATTGAAATGTACTTGCCACAGTGTAACTTACAATTAGCTTCCGTTCAGATCTCTTTGGGAAACTGGACAAAGGTTTGTCTGGATAAAGCTGTGTCTTACTAGTTGGCCAGGTTATTATCGTAAAAGAAGTACCATTCATCACCATCGTTATAGCGGGGATAATGCCGACCACACTTGCGTTATAGACGGCTGATGTCACAATGAAACGCCGATGCTTATTTCCGCCATCTTTAAACTCTGGGTAACACTAATTAACTGTACTTACGTAGTATGAGAAAGCTTATTGTATTCCTAAATATTTTTTCAATATTCCTGAATATTTTATTTCCTGATATTTAATGCCTTATAAATAACTATTTGAAACGTGCGAAAACATAAAGAAAGATGACGGTCGTCGCTCTTCATGTTGTACGAGTCTTTATAGTTCACGTAGCAATCAGTAATGTCTGTCACAGTAAAGTTGTATGTGAATATTAAGAAGCATTCTTGTCGCCGTCTTGCTGCATGGTGTTCAAGTAATGTAGTCCAATTTTCTAACATGATGGCTCTAATATTAATAGTAGGAAGTGGGAACACATTGGAATTATCAGTAGGCTGAAAATCGGTATTTGTCTATCTAATCTATATACCCATCGATCTACTGCCAGACGTTTTAATCCCGTACGGGTGGGCACAGACAAATTGTCCACGTCGCCCAGTCCTCAGCCATTTGGCTTCCCCTCCTCCAACTCACACACCCCTTTCTCATTTAACTCTCCACTCCTATCCTTGGTTTCCCCCTCCACCTCACTCACATACACTCTCCTAGTCAGTACCTCTTTCCCCAGCCTTTCCAGATGACCAAACCATCTTAAAGTATTTCTGTTCATTTCAATCACATCAACATCAGCACCACAAGACTCCTTTACCTTCTCATTTATGTCTGTCTCTCCATGTAACTGGCTCCTTTCAAATAACTCATTTCTACTGCTCTCCCTCTTCATTTGTTCCCCCGAGACAGGATCCAGTCTTCACTTCCGTATGTTACATAGAGAGAGATCACAGTGCTGTCATGCAGCAACGTTTGTACTTCCATGTACACTTCCTTATTCCTTATTACTGCTGTCAATGAACCAGCAACCTTTCTACTCTGCTGCACCATTTCAAGTACTTCATCCTCTAAACTTCCATCCTTACTCATCACACTACCGAAGCACTTGAATGCATTTACATTCTCAATTTCCTCACCATGCCGCTGCACTGTGCATGTTGTGACTTTATTTCTCTCAAAGACCGTAACTTTACTCCTTTCTACATTCATTGTTAGATTCTGTTTCCTGCATGCACTCCCAGACTCATTCACCAAGTCTTGCAGTTCACTTTCATCTTCACTTAACGATACTGTACAGTATCGTTAGCAAACAATAGTTATCTGCAAGACGATTGCACACCTAACCCTTTCTGATCAGAGACACCCCAGCATCCACCGCCCTACCTAGTTTCACTTTTATGGCTCTATTCATATACAAACAGCCAGGGAGACATGAAACTCCCCGGCTTAAGTCCTACACTCAGAAAATAGAAAATCAATTAATTCACTATCCACCCGCACCGCAGTCCTAGCGTCCTCAAACATTCTCTTCACAGCATTCAGCAGCTTCCCATCTACTCCATATAATTATTAATCCTTTCTTTAATACTTCTCAATCCAGTTTGTTCGCTTTCTTCAGATCCATGATGGCAGCATACAGCTTCATTTCCTTTCTCTATATACTTTTCCACTAAGGATCTTACCACAAAAATCTGGTTAAGCAGCCTCATGTCTTACTAAAACCTTGCTTTTCCCCAATTAATTCCTCGGTTGTTAGCCAAACTCTTTGGATAATTATTCTGCTACATATTTTTCCTATTGCACTAAGACAAGTAATAAACCTATGATTGCCACACAATTCACTTTCCCCCTTTACTTAGTAATATATAAGTGAACAATTACTCTTGACCTCCAGTCCTCCAGGATCCGACCGTCCTCCCAGGTCAACCTACACATCTTCCGTACCCATTCCATCACTAACTCCCCCGTATTTCAACATTTCACCACACATGCCATCAATTTCCAGGACAGTCCATATTTAAATTTCTTCATTGTTTTTAATACTTTCTACTGTCTCTTCCTCCCTACTTAGACCTCTCTTCTGCTTCCAGCCATTCCGCAATCATTTATACTTGCGCTACTTTCTTTCTCTGTATTCAACAATTCTTACAAGTTTTTTACAACTTGGATGGGTGACCGCCTGGGAACACCAGATGCTGTTGGCATCCGTACGTGTCAAGTGGGGTTGGTGGAGGATTAGTGCCCCTCCCTGTAAAACAATTAACTCTAAGCCCTTGGCCACCCCATTTGGGATACATGGCGTCCGGCAGTGGATGGATGGATGGATGGATACTTTTTCTCCCTTCTTCACCAGCAGTCAGCCATTTCTGTTTTTTCACTTTCCTCCTTACCTTATCACCTTTTTTTTTTTTTTTTTTTTTTTTAAATGTGTCCGACTCTGGTAATAGACTTCATAGCCCGTTACCATGGCTCATTAGTCCTCCTACGTCCAAACACCTCCACATGTCACCACTTCGGCACTAACACCCACCATCCATATTGAATACATGCTAAGACTGTCTAATATAGGACTGATGTATTTGTATTAGCGGGGATATTTTTGTGACATGTCGGCGGATCGACTGGTAGATCAGTAAAGTCTGCTTTAATGACAGTCAATTCCTGAAACTGTTCGCAGCCCCAGCGGGGATTCGAACCTGGGTCCATTAGGACTGCAGGACAGCTCTCTACTGATTCGGCTATCGCCTCCCCCTGCTTGACTTCCTTCCAAAAAAGTTCCATCCATTCCCTCCACTTTGCACTCAGATTTCTTCCAAACTCCTCAGTCACTCTTTTCCTACTTTCTCATACTAGTTTTTTCACTTCTCTTCTCTTCCCTACATATAACTCTTTTCCGTCTCACCACATCGTCCATTCCTGTGCTTACCATCCAGTCATTATATGCTTTCTCCTCTGCCACAACTCATTCCACCTCTTCCTTCTACCATGCTGTTCCTTGCATCCATTTAGGTCTCCTCTTCGCCACACATACTACCTCACATGCTGCACAGATTTCTTTTGCGAATATATTACACATGCTTTTCTCCTTCATCTGCTACAGACGTCTTATCTACCCATCCGCTACTCTACTTCTTTCTTGCATTCATCCCTATTTCCATTCTCCTGCACCCTTTCTCTCCGCTTACAGGAACTGCTCCCTCTTCTCTTTCCCTTCTCCTGTTCACCCAGTCCATTTTGACATATAAAATGGTGAGCGCGAAGATGGTTAAGCTGGAATCAGTAAGTGTAGCTCTCAGCTGATGTAGTTTGGGTAGTATGGACATGGGTTCAAAGTTTCAACTTTCTCCAAAAACAAGAGGAGTTGTAAGTTCACATACCTTTTATAATGCAGGAGTATCTTGATGCTAACCAAAGTGACATGACTGTAATAGAAGAAGTGATGTATTATTTTCACTACCTACAAATTTACTGCCAGCTGAGTTACTTTTGTTAATGACAATTAAACACAGACCTGGCACCATAACTATCCTCATGTGTGTGTGTGTGTGTGTGTGTGTGTGTGTGTGTGTGTGTGTGTGTGTGTGTGTGTGTGTGTGTGTGTGTGTGTGTGTGTGTGTGTGTGTGTGTGTGTAACACACGAGTATACTTCTACATTTTCTAATGTCCTATAGATCGTTAGATGAGTAAATAGGATAAGAAACTCATTTTTCAGTGATGTATTCCGTGAGAATATTCATATTTTATTTGCTCTGTGAGGACAAGAATCCAGATGTTTTGTATATTTAAAATTATGAAGCAGAAAGGCGATAAGAAAGTAAAAGAGAAGATATAACAATCCTCAGCGTCAGTATTTGCTAAAACCAAAGTAACGACGTCCCTGGCCCCCGCGTAACTGCAACGCAGGAGAGCATAAACGACAAATATATAGCGGAAATCTGGGTTTTTGCCCCGTCTGTGCTGAGCTGCTGGCGCTATGAAGGAGGCAGGTTTATGCTGTCATTATGGTGGCGGAGCGAAAGGCCCGAAGCTCCAAATACATTCTGCTCCCTCACTCAGCCCCTTCCCTGTCCACACATTTCTTTTCTCTATGCCTCTAAGTACCCTCTGCGTTGTCATATCGGTGGGGAATGCATTTGATGCTTGTCTCAACAAGTTTTACTTTTCTCCAGTTATCCCTCAACAAATTTCTATCGCCTTCGTCCCTTATCCTTATATGTTTAACTCGTGTCACCTTCCACAGTCCTAAAACACTTGCAAAGTATTTATAGATTACTAGTAAGTTTAACAACTAATTTATTTAACTACAGCACGATAATTCCGTGGCGCCTCATGGGAAAAAGAATACAAGCAACTTTATTTATATTTGGTATACTATTGTAGGTGGTGGCGACCATCATCCACTTACTTGGTATAATATTGGCTACTTCGTCCTTCACCTTTATCATTCTTTTTCTGTGTCTGCACTCCTCTCTTCAATTTTTTTCCATACTTCCAGTCAGTTTTTAATTCTCTTTTCTCCTTTTCAGGTGGCTTTACATTCAGTGACAAGTAAAATGGTTTCCTGTAAGACAGGGTGGCAACTATACGAGTATGACCAACCCATACGTGTTTCATACTTGTCAACAAGTAGGTTAGCGGAGGGTTAGTGCCCCTTCCCGTAAACAATTAACTCAAAGTCAAACAGCCACCCTTTACGGGATTATGGCGTCTGGCTTTTGATAGATAGATAGACAGATATAATCATCAATTTGTATATAGTATTACTCTGTTTATTACTGTACCTCGTTATTTACATCCGGATCTTCCTTTTAATTCGAAGTCATGCTGATCTCTGTTCAATTATCTGTATTACTGGAAAATATACATTTATTCAATTAAAACCAGTGTGCAAGATAAAATTGGCTAATGAAGAAAATAGTAAAGTAAAAGGAGTTAGGAGAACCAAAAAAAAAACCACGTCATCGAATAATAACAATTTAAATGCATCTAAAACAATTACAACACCACTTCACTCATACACAGTGTCCTGGCTACCTACAAAACGTAGGCATGGAAACACAGAAAATGGATGCTTCACATTTAATATTCTCAGCCACAAAACACAGAATAGGGCCAGATCATTTCCAAATGTCAAACTTCCGTTGGCTGGCTGTGGGAGGGAGGCAGCAAAGAAAAATCGCGTCACACGTACAGTACATACACTTTTCTTTTGTGGCTTGAATCACAGTCAGGGAGCTGAGGCTAACTCCTTGCTACAAAGCTTTGTTTAATTTACTTTCTTTATGTAAAAAAGAATGAACAGAACACCAGGATAGCGGTATTGTCACTTCCATTAAGTATTTCAGATATTAAAAGATACATTTCTTTTTTTTCTGTCACCTTCAACTGATAATTTTGACACAGTTCATTAAGTTAAATTTTCGACCATCAGGTATTCCAGGGCAAAGGATCATTAGGCCTGATATGATTACACCCGCTCATGTAGAGTGAAAGCAGGTGTTATCTACGGCGCGAGAGCGCGTGTAAATATTTAAGAAAAAAAAATCTGATAACAGGCAGACACTGAGGAAAGGTAAAGAGACAGTGAATGAGTAAACCTATTATGTTTAGAGCAGCAGGCGAAACGTTAAGGTCATTGGGTTAGGTCAAACACTGACCCAGCAAAATCAGTTTAATTAGTTTTTATCCAACTTACACTATGCTTGGCGAAAGGGTTGAGGGTAAGGCAAGAATGAAGTGATTCAGTTTTGAGAACAATCAGTCAAAGGTCGAGGCCACAGAACAGGGCCAAACTTCTACCCGTGAGTGCGCTCTCAACAAATTTTGTCAAATTCTCGATCCGATTTTAACCAAACTTGGTGGAGGGCTTGAGGGTCAGCAAAAGAGCACACCTATTGTTTTTGAGAAGGACGAGGCAATTGTCAAGATTAAAGATCAGACTCCACTTAAACATTTTTTACTTGATGTAAACGAAACTGTGCAAGGGTTGACCATAGGGCATGAGTAAAATTATTCGATTATAAGAACACTCAGTCAGAGGCAAAGGTCACAGGAAAAGGTCAAATTAGTTTTGAGCTGATTTGAACTAAACTTAGTGGAAAAGTTACAGTTCAGGCAAGAACGAAGGGATTCAGTTTGAACAGTCAAAAGTCAAGGTCACAAACAAGGTCAAAGTTCGACCCATGTGTCTGTGTGTGAACCAAAAAACTAGAGCATTTTGTATATTATTTAGATTAAACTTGGTGAATGAGTTAAGGGTCACCCGAGAGGCTGACCTATTGTTTCTGAGAACAAGTCAAAAGCCAAAGTCACAAGGCATGGTCAGCTTAAACAGTTTTTATTTGATGTAGACTGAGGTTTGTGGAAAGGTTCAGGTTAACACAATGATAATGAGATTCGAGTTTAAGAAAAAGCAGCCAAAGGTCAAGGCCACAGGAAAACGTCAATAGTTAAGGTACTGACCAGAGTTAACTATCTGATTTGAACCAAAGCTGGTGGAAGGGTAAAGGGTTAGGCAAGAATGAAGCAGTGTGATTCTGTGAGTGATCTGTTGAAGGTGAAGGTCAAAGGGCAGTCAATTATTCGTCCTTCATCCCAGTTGATGGACGCGCGTATTGCTTCTCTCTGAGCGTACCGTCTTGTTGTAAATATGCTGGACAGCATAGAATACATACCCTAGATATGTAGGAGGATCCACCTCCACAAAAGGTTAAAGTACTTGATACTGAGGTGGTGATATGATTTACGCTAATGAAATATTCAGTGAGCACACGATGACATACAGTGTTTTGCATCAGTGTAAAATGACAAAGACAGCCACACCTGCACCACTGTATGGCTCACGAGCCTTCCCAGTACAGCTAACTAACCAGTGTTCAACTCTACCTCTCTGTTACATGTTTATGGTTATTCCGATATGACACAGGTAGACTGACGACTAGGACTCATGTATTGTGTATATCCACTTAAGTATGTATGAATGTATGTATGGAATATTTTGCCCTGACTGTCTGTGTCATCTATCTATTGTTAAAAGCCATAATCCTGTAAGTGGTGGTCAAAAACAAATCGCCTTCATGTCACGCTGTTCCCCGTCATTTCACTGCCCTCCTCCAGGTTCACACCCCCCTCTAGCATATACCTCACCACTCGATCCCTCCATCTCATCCTTGGCCTTCCCTCTCCTTCTCCCCCCTCCCTCCACTTCACTCACATACACCCTCCTCGTTATTTTCTCGCTCTATATCTTGCCCACATGGCCAAATCACCTCAGTGTATTTCTCCTAACGCTTTGCATCACATCCACATCCACACCACAACGCCCGTTCACTTCCTTATTTGTCCGTCTGTCCCTCCATGCCACTCCAAATGCTCCTCTCAGATAACTTATTTCCACTGCTCTTACTCGTGGCTTGCGTCCTCCCAGCAAGTTTCAAGTTTCACTTCCATATGTTAGAGTTGGTATCACAATACCATCATGCTCTCTTCCCTGTTTCTTATCACTGGTTTTAAGGAACCAGCAACCTTTCTTCCTTGTTGTACCTTTTCAAGCACTTCATCCTCGAAACTTTCATCCTTACTTATCATACTACCCAAGTACTTAAATGCACTCACATTTTCCATTTCCTCCTCATCCAACCTCACTGTACATTTAGTGACTTCATTTCTCTCGAAGACTAAACTTTACTCGTCCCTGCATTCACCATTAAATTCCGTTTCTTACATACTCTCCCGAACTCATTCACCATGCCTTGCAGTTCCCCTTCGTCTTCACTGATCAGTACAGTATCATCTGCAAACAACAGTACAGGAAGTTTCCAAACGCTGTCCTCTTTCATTAGGGTCGCTCTAACAGTCGACTGTCCTACCTTGTATCTCTTTTATAATCCCATCCATATACAGATTGGACAACTATAGAGACATGACATGTCATATGCACAGATATTCATGCACGACGCAGGTAGCCTAAGCAGTCGACTTGTACTCTTGCACTGTGTATTTCTGTGTGTGTAGGTTAGTAAGTATGTATGACTTAATACCCCAACCACTCAACACCCGTTCCATAGGTTCCGGACGCCATCCTTCAGAAACGTACAGTACAGTTAGCTATGCATTGAATGAGTGACAGTCAGGGACATACGCACGCTGGATTTGGCTGCCCCTGTAGATGTATCATGTATGGCAGCTAAAATACCACTGTTCAAAGTCACTAGGGAAAGGTTTATAATTTTATGGGTGAAAAACACCCTATAAAAAATTCTTCCGCCTTAGCATTATAATATAAATCAAAATACATTCAGTTACAGACGCTCAGATACGTAGCGATGTCATATAGACTTTGTAGTTACTTGTAGTGGAGTTTTATGTATATTAGACTTGTGGGCGAGCGGTGGTTATAAGTGAGTTGTTTTGTAAGTAGATGATCTTTCCCATTTGTCATGTAGTGACAGGAGAGGTAAAGAATAGTATGGGACTATTTTTATTTGTCTTGGAAAAATTAACAAGTCTCTCACACAGAGCGAAGTATAGAGTCCCGCTAGCTATCTCTCTGTCTCGCTCTCTCTGTCCTTCTCTCAAGTTGTTAAGCCCTTCTCCCTGCGACCTGTCTCTTCTATCGCCTGTCTCCTTCTGGTGAAACAGGAGACGTATCACGTGTGTTCCTTGTGGGTGGAAAGTTCTAGAAGCCTGTGTGTGAGTATGTGTGTATGTGTGTGTATGGTCACTAGGCGCTGTCGTGTGCCTATAAAGCATTCCTTGAGTTAAGAGTGTGTAAGCATGTTTAGCATTGCTCGATTCTCGCAGACACAATACCTTCTCATCATCTGACTCCCTGCTTCTATCTGTCTCTCTATCTATCTATCTATTATGATTTGTAATTATAATATGGAGTCCTAACATATTGCTCGGCCGCGCGAAAATGGCGTACCATCGACAGTTAGTAGTCCTAACATATTATATACACATTATAATGACCTTATAAGCTAATTAAGTGAAATATATAATATTGTAAAAGTAACATAATTGTATGAATATTGTATACATATAACATTTATAGTAAATAGTGGTTATTTAGTAATATTACATTTTAAACAAGTTGTATACATACTTGAATAAATGCATTAAAGTAAATTATTTAACTGTAATACAGTATGTACTTGGGTTATTGTAGTGAAATGCATAATTGTGTTGGCCTTATAACTGTAGTTACATTTTGTTAATGCAACTGTTACATAAGTGTCTTGGCCTTATAATTGTAGTTAAAGTTACATAAAAGTTACATCTTGTTAATGCAACTGTTAATTGGCAAAGTGTAACATAATGCAATCGTTTGTCGTTACATAATTGTTACATATCGTTTGTAGTTACATAATTGTAGTTAAAGTTACATAAAAGTTACATCTTGTTAATGCAACTGTTACATAAATGGTACATATTGTTTGTAGTTACATAATTGTAGTCAAAGTTACATAAAAGTTACATCTTGTTAATGCAACAGTTACATAAATGGTACATATTGTTTGTAGTTACATAATTGTAGCAAGTGTAACATAATGCAATCGTTTGTCGTTACATAATTATAATATGGAGTTACATAATTGTTACATATCGTTTGTAGGTACATAATTGTAGCAAGTGTAACATAATGCAATCGTTTGTCGTTACATAATTGTAATAATTGCAGTCCTAACATATGCTGCGGTCGATGATAGTGATGATGTGTCATGCCACTTGCTTGTGGAGACAACAATTTGCTTTTTTTTTTTTTTGTAGTTTATGTGGTATTTTGGCATATGTAGTAACACTTACAGTTATTTTCATTTGTTTGTTATGTGATCTTACTCTATTTCTCTTTTTTCTTTCTTACTTTTTCTCTCTTTCTTTCTTTCTTTTTTTTTTTTTTTGTATGTATTGATTTTCTATAGTTTGTTTTTCTTCGCTTGTGTACGCTTTTTCCATGTTGTTCATGGTTGCATAATTACTGGCTAATTTCCTTGGGATACTTTTTTTTAAAGTTTAGTTTATATTGCACAGAGATTATAAAATGATATTATATTGTCCCATATTTTGTTATTTTATATAGAAAAAAAAATATATATATATACACTATATACAGTATTAACTATATACACTGACTTGTTGTTCACTTGTACCTATCGTGGGTAATATGTGTGTCAGCACTGTGTGGAGATCATTGTCTTCACGATTGTGTTGAAGATGTTCACTCTTGCTAACGTCATTTGTGTTGGCCATTTTTTTTTCTCTCTCTCTAGTTTACCTTGTAACTTAATTTATATGTTTCCACTAGGTAGCTTTAATTAATAAATGTTTAATACAGTTCTTTTAATCGCTCACTGGGTAACTGTGATGGTATATTTTCTTTATCACTTTGTAGATATAATAATGTATAGCTGTATGTATGAAACACGTATTTTATGTAGGTATAAATGGTAACACTCGTTGGTAGTAAATAAATGTTATAATAAATGAATGAATATATACAGTGTAGAATATTTATTGTTGGTGATTATTTATTGTTTGAGTTATGCAGATAACTGAAGGAAGTATGTGTATTTAAGCTGTAACTATACAGTACGTTTTATATGTTTGTGCAGAAGCTTATTGTCTATCACTGTGTATTGTATAAATGAAGTAACTATGTAACTCACTAATTTTTACCGTGGTGGGAGTGTGAGTGGTGGTGCAGGTGGTGTGTTGACTGACGTGGTGTCTTTTCAGCAAGCACGCATGATGACGTCGACTTCTCACACTGGTAGCTGTGGTGAGTGAATGAGTAGCGATGAGTAACTTGAGTGAAGACGAGTGAGTAAGATGAGTTGTGAATATGGACTTGGTGTTTGCTTCGTCGTCTTGACCTCTGCACTCCTGCGTAAGCGTTGGGGGTTGGGTGGATGTAGCAGAGAGAGGAGGGTGAGGTCTGGTGGTTATGAGTCGTGTCTCACTCTTCGTTTGTTTTGTTGTTCTTCCTCGAGGTATTTGTGGTCCTTTTTCCTTGTGATTTACTCTTTGTAGGATGAAGACTGCCGCTACTTGTAGGTGCGTGTAGAAGATTATACAAACGACGTAGAGTTGTTAATTGTAGTTGATTGTAGATGGTTGTAGTTCGCTGGTTCTTCGTAGAAATTGCAAGATCGTATCAATATTTTGTTAAACTACTTGCAAGGCGTCGTGTGATCTCTTCACCTCTGCATCAGCATGATGATCGGGGAGACGGAGGGGGCTGGTTGGAGAGAACTGTCAGGAGCTGGTTGTAAGTTGTTGGTTGTGAGAGGTATTCTTGTTTTCAATCTTGATATTTTGTAGGAATTCAATGTTGATTCGTAGACGAGGTTCGTATACGTTCGCTGCTACCAAATGTCATAAAAGACTTTGTAGTTCCTTTGTGGTTACTTGTAGTTATGTTATATATATATTATATTAGACTTGTGGACGAGCGGTTATTATACTGGAGTAGCTTCGTGAGTAGCTAATCTTCTTTCCCATTTGTCATGTAGTGACAGGAGAGGTAAAGAATAGTATGGGACTATTTTTATTTGTCTTGGGAAAATTAACAAGTCTCTCACACAGAGCGAAGTATAGAGTCCCGCTAGCTATCTCTCTGTCTCGCTCTCTCTGTCCCTCTCTCAAGTTGCTAAGCCCTTCTCCCTGCGACCTGTCTCTTCTATCACCTGTCTCCTTCTGCCCTCTCTTTCCTAAATTCTGGTGAAACAGGAGACGTATCACGTGTGTTCCTTGTGGGTGGAAAGTTCTAGAAGCCTGTGTGTGAGTATGTGTGTATGTGTGTGTATGGTCACTAGGCGCTGTCGTGTGCCTATAAAGCATTCCTTGAGTTAAGAGTGTGTAAGCATGTTTAGCATTGCTCGATTCTCGCAGACACAATACCTTCTCATCATCTGACTCCCTGCTTCTATCTGTCTCTCTATCTATCTATCTATTATGATTTGTAATTATAATATGGAGTCCTAACAGCGACAGTGGGTGGAGATAAGAGAGATTGAATATATGATGAACAATTTTAGTCTTACACATCAAGAATAGAATGCTGACTAACTCGTGCATACGTCATGTGGAAAGACAATAGGAAAAGGTGGAGGTATGCGTTACACAGAATTCAGATGATAACTGTATACTGCTATAGTCACAGAAAACTAAAATGAGGTTGTATTTCGGAGATGATAGTGGGACTGAGAGATCACACACACACACACACACACACACACACACACACACACACTGCTAAATATAATCAATTCTGTGGAAATTAAAAATTGTGCACGTCAAGAGCAGGATTTAATAAAGTCACAGAAAATCACGAAGAATGATCCTCAGAAACATTCATTTAACAAATACAGTGATTCAGATTTCCTTTATTAAATTTTCAATAAGAAAAACACGCCATGATGATACGGCAAGATTCTGGATTGAGTTATGTCCTTGTGGAGAAAATAATTTATTGCTTTTGTGGAGAGATGGTCACACGAGGGAAACGAGCAAGATTCGAGGGGAAAGAATATTGATTCCGGGGAGGATGGAAAGTTGATGACAGGGAGAGTAAGGGCCTCTATTTCACCATCTTCAGGGCCTTGTCTGCTAGCCACCTTCTGTTGCTGATCTTTTCAATATTTCAGTTGTGCTGGGTACAGTACACCATGCAATCCTGAGGATTTTCTTTTAATTACCAGTACCTACACCAACTACATGCATTTTACACGATACGTGATCCTTCAAAATTATTTTCCAGTGATAACAAACAACTTAACTTCAGTGCCATCAGAAAATACAATATATTCTGCAGGATTTCTGGTTTTTCTTTTTTTCTTTTTTTCCACAACACAACCTCTCCTCCTCACAGCGCGGCTTTCTCACACTAAGTGAGACAAGCTGCCTGAGCCTATTGCCACTAACTCCCATTCCATATCATCAGAAAATAACAATTTTCCATGGAAGTTCACAGTCACATTAATATGATCTTACGTATTCTACGGGCATTTTCCCCACTGCTCTCATTTTACACTTAGCTCATCCCACCCTCTCCGCCTCACCATACATTCTCTTCATCCTTCTTTCCGTCCTGACATCACCCATAAAATACCCCATATATTGGGTGTTTTTTCCATTCACCACATTTTTCTCTCTGGCTCCCTCCCTTCACTCCTCATCCTTTATCACTCTCCTAAACCTCCCCCTCTTCCCTCTCTCCCTCCACTCACACCTCACCCCGGCACAGCCTCCTCCTTTTATCTCGTTCAGGGGAATCTTTCAGAGTGAGGCGGCAATGCATTGCCAGGCCCTGCCACATTTCTCCCACTCTAATCTGGCCTGCCACTCTGTTTCCCCAGTCTATGCCCTATCTGTCTTACACACAAAGCAAAGGACATCTTTGTTAGCCGCACCCATCCCTTCAATATTGTAAGGTGAGTGAAATAATTAATTATGGTAGAAGTGTTTGGGCAAAACCCGTGGGTCCCACCCTCTATAACTCTGGTCCGGATGAAGGTTTACTACTGTGCCAAAATTCGCGTGCTTACATAGAAACTATGACGTTGTCCCCCTAGAGGCAGCGCCTCCCTCGAGGATGACCATCGGGAATTCCTTCCCTGCCTAAAATGTGGCCGGGGTAAACGTCTAACAAGAGCAAAATTTCTTGTTCCCAGGTCAAAAACTATAGGCATGCCTTATGGCTTTGCCGGGACCTCCGTGGGCCGCCCCTATTTTCGTGACGGGCGACCCTTGGTGGTTCCACCATTCCCAAAATGTGGCCTGGGTGAACATCTTTCTGCGTATTTCATGTTCTTCATTCATTTACCTCCAGAGGCCGCTGCCCCCGTGGTAATCGGCTCTCGGGGATCCCTTCCTGCCTGAAACCTGGCCAGGGAAGAGTACTACCTGTGTGCAAAATTTCGTTTTCCTACCACTCCTCCCATAAGGTCTGGACCCATTGTCCAAGAAAGAACTGTAACTTGGTGAACGACAGAGGGAGGGAGGAAGTGATAGTTGAGGATAAACACTATATTTGGCCGCCCCTGTGGATGCAGAAACGTAATTTTCTCATGTCGCTTGCTGGGTTTGTATCATAGGGATTATGTTTTCAGCTATTGTGTGTTCCCTTGTGCAAAAAACTATTCTCGTACCCTTTTGAATATAAATAAGACTGTCGTTTGCCATTCGCCTTTAAAAACAATGCTTATGATGTGTGTAAGTTACTACTCTTCAAGTGTTTGTCGACAAACACTTCAAGAGTAGTAACATTCTTGTTGATTTCGTCTTCATGTCAGTGTTTTAAGTAAATATATTTCTGTTTACATTTTAAACTTCATTATTTTAAGACTAAATATTGCAAAAGATTGTTTTTATTATATTCTTTTCTTGGGGGACGTTCATGTTTTTCCGTGTCATCAGTCTTTCGCCAGGCTTATAGGTTGTTTCATACTCTTACGTACAGTACTTCCTCCTCCAGTGCCATTTTCGAATGACTTTCACTTTTCGCATCATCTCATATATTCTAGCATACTTTCCTCCTCTCACTCATTTTATACACGGTATTTCTGTAGCACTCTTCTACTAATATTTATCCCCACCCCCCACACACACATATGTAGACAGACAATGATATATGCGTGTATCTGTATTTATATACATTCATACATGTATATCTATCTAGCTATCTATCTATACCGGTATATATATATATATATATATATATATATATATATATATATATATATATATATATATATATATATATATATATCCATCCATCAGCCAATCCTACATTGCCTCATGAGGAGCGTAGGAGCCCGGGGCTAGGCAGTTGGTCTCGACATTTAAGATGAGAGTGACCAACCTCACTCATCCCTGAGCGGCATTACATGAGCAATCA
>NC_137043.1:5268521-5453521 GCF_032717465.1 Coenobita brevimanus | reverse complement strand
ACCGAGACAATATTCGGATGAAGACAGAGAGACTGAAAGGAGACAATGAAAATAGGCAGTTGGTGACTTTTTTTTTTTTTTACTTTGAGTGTCATGAATCCCCCTCGCACAGGAGAGCTGTACTCCGCATAGGAACGAATAATACCATTGTGCAAAGTCAGCAGCAGAGTTGAGTAAAAAAAAAAAAAAAAAAAAAAAAAATGTAAAATGGAAACTCAATTAAGTAACTATAACAGCTGAGTCTCAGGAAAATGTCCTTTGTTTGTCATCCACTGAGTACTGCAGCATGAACTCTCACAGGAAGTAATTACGTAGTCAAACAGTGGACCATGGTGGCCCCACAATAGTTTGCCCTATTTGAACACGTTAGCACGACGGGAAAAATTCAGAAAGGACACACCAATGTTTATCTCTCTCTCTCTCTCTCTCTCTCTCTCTCTCTCTCTCTCTTCGATGGCAGCTTTTACTGTAATTTATTCTGGATACATCTGAACGATTTTACTCCGTATTGGTCTGGAAGAAGGGATGTAGAACTAATTCCATTAACCTCTCGACTGCATTGACGATTATTTTATCTCTGCCACCTCTCAGACGATTATAGATAGTTCAACAAAGACACATAAAAGTAATTAAGCACAACTTACCACTGAACATACATCTTAATTCACTTTACAGGCGTTGACAATTCTGTTTCCTTAATGAGTTATGATCCTACATTCGTTATTGATGGAGATTGAGGAAGGCATCTGAAGGTTATCGGGTTTGCAGAATAAGTAGCTGGTTTCATCATTCTACTGTAGCGCAGAAGATGTTATAGTGTGTGTGTGTGTGTGTGTGTGTGTGTGTGTGTGTGTGTGTGTGTGTGTGTGTGTGTGTGTGTGTGTGTGACAGAGTGCCATATGCGTGACAACCTCTACTAATAAGACTGTAAATGGGAAGCAGGTGTTTTAGGGTGACTAAGCAAACAAGATAAAGTGAAGGAACAGTATGAGACTGGATACAATTACGAGATTGGGGCGTGATAATAAGAGGCGTGTGTGGGACAGATAAGATAACAAGGAGAGGGGAGAGGGTTGATGAGACGACACCAGGAATATAATGAAAGTGTAGGGTATGCTGTGTGAGAGTGGAAGGAGATGAAGGCAGAGGAGACCCGAGCCGTAAAAGAAGGATGAGCATTTTTTTTTTAAGATATTACATTGCATATTCACAACATTAATTCTTTCACTAAGGTAACATTCTATCTGACTGAAGACGATACTTTGTAGGTAAATTAAGAGAGGATGGTTGTGCTGCAAAAGGAGAGTTAATCCTTTAACCCAGGGATGTCATTTATAAATTAGTCTTGCTGTACCTTTATGGTTTTCCTTACCAGCTACTTGTCAGTGCATTTGCTCCATCTCATACATGATGCAGTTGTGAAGAATGAAATGGTAGATGGTTGGTTCCAGGTGAATGATGGTCCTCAGCTCATTGTTGGCTCTACTCGTAACCTTTTGTATCTTCCCTTCCTCCCTCCCGCTGTGATCACTTCTTCTTGTGGCAGTTTTTCATCTTACTCCCTCCGTTTCCGACGATAAACCTTTTCTCGTTTCTCCTTCCTCTCGGCCAAGACGGATGCTCATCTCCTCCTCCAGAATGATTCTCCTTTATTTACTTGCCACTGTTTTATTGACCGATTCTGTGTTGCTTTATTTCTTTCTACTTTGGTTCTTCACCTTTGTTTTCTTTCTTCTGTTTTTCTTTCATGGCAGGTGCAGTCAAAGAAATAACTGTCTTCGCTGTTCCGTCTGAAGAAAATATACAGCTAGCAAAATACAATGGAAACCCTATCTCTACTTGTGCATGTTTCAGATGGTTCGATTTTTTTCGCTATATATTCTACAAACTTTGGTATGATACTTGTGTGCCTGTCTGTACTTCTTATAACCTTGTCACAGAAACGTCCGTGTGTTAATGTACTACGTTTAGCATGCAAGAGATGGCAGGAAGTATTCTGTCATGTAAAATGATGCATGAGATGTAGCAAAGTCTCCTGAGCCTTAAATGATCTAGACCCGTATGCTCGTCGGTTAATGAAGCTCCCTAACACCTTCTTAAATGCGATTTTTTTTTTTTCACCTTTCTGTCATATTCGATATTATATGAATCTTTCCGATATCGTTATGCTTTGTATAAATAACGTACA
This sequence comes from Coenobita brevimanus, assembly GCF_032717465.1. Lineage (NCBI taxonomy): Eukaryota > Metazoa > Arthropoda > Malacostraca > Decapoda > Coenobitidae > Coenobita > Coenobita brevimanus. The sequence continues at coordinate 5,451,333 of NC_137043.1, read as the reverse complement.
AAAGGATATTAACTAGCCGTGTACAAAAAGAAATCGCTAAGGAAGAAGTGCTACGGAGCCTCTCTACCCTACGATAATACTGGCCATAGACTGCAACTGCGTCACCTCTGACCTTGGCATGGGAGAGGTAAAATGGAATTGGCTGTTAACTGTTTTAGATACTGACAAGCATTTCATCACCTCACCTGGTCACTGACTGCCTATGTGGGTAAGTGATCAAGTTATAGGTAGGAAAGACATCGAGTTGCAGTGTGCTTGTATTCCCAACCAGTTTTGATCATATTTTAACCAAACGAGGTGAATGGGTTGAGGGTTAGGCAGACTTGACATAATATATTCTGGAACAATAGGTCAAAGGTCAAGGTCACATGACAAGGTCAAATTGAACAATTCTCATCCGGAAATAAATATAGTATTCACATATCAGAGCACTGGACTACGCTATCGTAGACATACTTCAGTCTTAAACAACAGCTTAAGTTGAAATATCGTCCAGTAACTATTTCGACAGTACAGTCTTCTGCTGAGAGTTGTTCCTTTCCAGACTGACGCGTATGTAGGCGACTAAGACATGATACAAGATATACGACTGTATTCAACGACTGCATATTTTCTCCTTTATTACAGATTAGAAGCAATAAATCAAAATATTTACCGTACGTTGTCTCTAATAAAAACTTCCATCATTTTCCCAGTACTTATGATGATTTCACCTTTTTCCATCGGTTTTTACACTGGCGGGAATGATAGTCGGAAGATAGTCTTTCATTTTTCTCTCACATATTCTGGCTGGATCCTTCACAGCCAGCTTCGTTAAGGGCCAATAATCTATCTATCTATCTATTGCAAGACGCCATAATCCCGTAAGGGATGGCCGTTTGATTTTGAGTTACTTGTTTTTCGGAGAGGTTCACTAACCACCTTAGCCTCCTTGTATCTTGACTTCTTGTGTACAGTACTCCAGCACCTCTCTCAGTTTGTCAAAGGGAAAATCTACATGGAGGTGTGTGTCAGGTATTACTGGTGTTGACTAACTGGAACTCATTAGTGTGGGTTCCCTGTGATCTAGAATGTAGTTCATTAGCAGGCAACCGTTGTGGCATATGAAGTGTTTCTCTGATATGGAATGCCAGTTGTAATTAACTAGTAATGTAATGTATAGTTATCCGCAATAAACTATTTGTATGTTGTTTATACCATGCTAGATGATATAAGGTACATTTTACCATTTATAACTTAAGGTATACAACATTTTGGAAGGATTGTTCGGTTCAGCTATGCCGTGAAATGAGTATGTACTTAAATAACTCGTTATTTTTTACTTATTGCTTAATGGCCAGACCAAGTCCCATGTTCTGGCTCTTAGTGTGAGCTGATGTTCAAGTAATATATTTGTTTAAGGCATATATATATATATATATATATATATATATATATATATATATATATATATATATATATATATATATATATACCTAGGTTGCTTTCCCCAAGGAAAGGGAGGTAGCCGAGACAGGACGACACACTCCCCATTTACTCATCCATTCAAACACATTCATTCGCATCTTAGCCCCAAAGGGGAGAAGGGACAGTTCCACACCGCACCACACCGCACAAGGGTCAACTGCGCAGTGCAATCAGTGACATCCGCAGAAGGCCTGACAGCAGAGCTGGTTTACCCCTGCCACATCATAACAGACCCATCCCCTTACCCGCACCTGACCTGATCAGCTGATCAGACCAAATGCGGGAGAATATCCCCTCAGGGCTGCGTCATCATTTATTCATTCACAATTTCTCTCCACTTATTTCTGTCACGCACAGCCACTCTTCCTTGCTCAACAGACATCCCTCTCGATCCAGCGCTCTCTTCACACTGTCCATCCATCCTTTCGTCGTCTACCTCTTAGCCTTACACCTCTCACATCAGATCTAGTTATCTTTTTCACCGAACGCTCATCATCCATTCTCTCCATGTGCCCAAACCATCGCAACACCCTCTGCTCAACTCTATGAGCCATCTCCCAAACAACTCCAGTTCCCCTTCGCACTTCATCATTTCGCACTCGATCCATACGCGTCACTCCACACATACTCCTCAGACACCTCATCTCCATTACATTCAAACTTTTCCTCTCTGCTACACCCATATTCCATATTTCAGCCCCATATAACGCAGTCGGTACCACAACACCCTCATACGGCCTTCTCTTTACATCCATTCTAAGCGAACGACATCTAAACACTTTTTTCATTCCTCCCAGCACCTTATCTACTTCATCCATTCTAAACTTCACTTCTGCATCTATTCTTCCATCCACAGCAACATGTGACCCTAGACATTTAAAACACTCTACTTTGTCAAGCAACTCACCATTCAAAACTATATTCATCCACCTACGATCTACCAACCTCGTACACTTCATCATTTTACTCTTATTCTCATTTACTTTCAGTTTCCTCCTTTCACACACCCTTCCAAACTCCTCTACCAACTGTCTCAATCTCCCCTCTGAATCAGCCACCAGTGCAGTATCATCTGCAAACAGCAGCTGCTTCAGATTCCACTCTCCACCATCAACATTCACCAGACTCAGACCTCCACCTAAAACTCTTGCATTCACCTCCCTTACAACACCATCCATATATTAAACAACCAAGGCGACATCACACATCCCTGTCGCAACCCCAGTCTCACAGAAACCAATCACTCACAGCATTCCCACTCTTACACATGCGCTACTATTTACATAAAAATTTTTCACCCTTTTTAGTAACCTACCATCAAGTCCATACAGTCTTAAAACAGTCCACAAAGCCTCCCTATCAATTCTATCATATCAATCAATCAATCAATCATTTCCTGTGGCACCCTCGGGGATGCATAGGGCCTCGATGAACTCACACCACCACATCCTATCTTGTGCTAACTCCTCAAGATCTCCTCAACACTCATCTCCAGCTTCCCGTCTCATTGTCCTCACCCACGTCTCTTTTGGCCTTCCTCTACCTCTCCTACCAGGTGCCACCCACCCTGGTGTACCTCGTACTATTCCCTGTCTCCTATACACATGTCCTAGCCACTTCCATCGTGAGAATCTAACATATTCATCGATCGGCTGCACTCCCGTTATTTCTCTAATTCTACTATTTGGTATCCTTTCCCACCACTTAACTCCCAATATTCTTCTAAGTGCTTTATTTTCAAACACCAAGAATTTATTTTCCATAGTCACTGTGCTGTACCAAGACTCGTGTCCATAAATTAAGATACTCCTAACCATTACCTTATAAAGTTTGATTTTTGTATGCACAGAGAAATTGTTATTATTCCAAATATTTTTAAGCATTCCCATAGCCTGATTAGCCTTCTTTAACCTTTCCTCGAATTCAAAGTTCAAAGAACCATCCTTGGCTAAATAAGTACCTAAATATTTAAACCTATCAACTTGCTTTACAACCATACCTCCAATTACACATTCCTGCGCATTTTCCATATTCATATTGATTATTTCAGTTTTTCCACAATTAATAATCAAACCCACCTTGCGACCTTCACTCACCAAACAGTCCAACACTCTCTGCATCTCTTCTGGCCCATCACAAATCAAAACTATATCATCTGCATAATCTAAATCCAAAAGTTTCCTGTTCTCTCCCCAAAGTATACCTGCACCGGTTTCTGTTCCAACACGTTTCATAATGTAATCAATGACCAATATAAATAGTAAAGGCGATAGAACACCACCTTGAATTACTCCGGACTTGACTTCAAACGAATCACTCAGACAACCATCAACCATCACTTTACAAAATGTGTCCTCATGCATGTTCATAATGACCCTCACAAACTCCTCTGGTATTCCATAATGTCACATGATCTTCCCCATAGACTCTCTCGAAACACTATCAAAAGCCTTTTCAAAATCAACAAAACAAAGACTTAACGGTACTCTCATTTCATTAACTTGCTATCATATGCTTTCTCTAAATCCATGAATGCCCAAAACACATCCTTGCCTTTCGCTAAATACTTTTCACACATTTGTCTCACAGCGAACACCTGATCCACGCATCCCCTCCCTCTCATAAAGCCACACTGCTCATCATCAATCACTCCCTCTGTACCCTCTCAAACTCTCATGATTAACACTCTACCATACAGCTTACCTACAACATTCAACAGACTTATACCTCTAAAGCTAGTACATTCATACTTATCATCCTTGTCTTTATACAACTTGACCACACAAGCATTTGCCCAGTCAATTGAGACCATACCTTTCACAAAGCACACATTCAACAATCTTACTAACCAGTCAACAATAGTCACTCCACCACCCCTCAGGCATTCCACAGCACACCCAACCATACCTGCAGCTTTCCCTGTTTTCATCTCCTTTACTGTCTTCTCCACTTCCTCCTTCGTGATCAAAGAATCATTCAACTCTCCCAACACATTTATTCCTTGCACTCTTCCATCCGCCACAATCTCAGCCACCCTTTCCTCCTTTACATTTAACAATCTTTCAAAATACTCTGCCCATCTCTTCCTTACTGCATCCATCTCAATAAACATCCTTCCATCCTCTTCTTTTACTCGTTCTTCCTTCCCAGACTCTCCCTTTCGCACCCTTTTAACCTCCTTCCAAAACATTTTCTTATTCTGTTGAAAATTCTCAGTCAGCCGCCTACCCCACCTCTCATCTGCTGCCAATTCAACGTCACGCACAGCCCTTCTCGCCCTATTTCTCTTTTCCTTATACTTTTCATCTGACACATCATCCTTCCGCTGCAGCCACACTTCAAATGCACGTCTTTTCTCAGCCACAGCCATACTTACTTCCTCGCACCACCATTCACTTCCTTTTCTTACACCAACACCCACACGTCTCACACCACACACCTCTTCTGCATGCCCCACCACAGCACTCTTAAACAACTGTCATTCCTCCTCCACACTGCCATTTTCCTGATCTTTCACTGCGTTCCACTCATCTTTCAATTTCTCCTGATACTCTATCATTTTCTCTCTTTTATCCAACTCACTCACTTTCAAAACCTCCCTGCCACACCTAACCCTTCTAGCTCTCACCCATCTCTTACCTACTCTTAACTTTCCCTCCACCAGATAGTGGTCAGACATACCTCCACCCTCCCCTCTCAGAACTCTCACATCCAACAATCTTCCTATTACATTCCTAGGCACAACCACATAGTCCATCAATGCTTTATCCACAACCATTCCACCCTCCTGTCTCACCCATGTATACTTATAAACATCTTTCTTCCCAGACAAGGTATTTCCAATCACCATCTCTCGCTCAACACACCTCCCCATAATTCGATCTCAATTTTCATTTCTTCCAGGCACATCATGCATACCAGCTACTGTACACCTTCATCTGCTACATTTCCCACTCTTGCATTCAGATCTCCCATCATTACCACATTCACATTTGCGCCAAAACTCTACAGACACTCATCAACATCATTCAAGAAAGACTCCCTCTCTTCTATATCCCTTTCACTACCATATATATATATATATATATATATATATATATATATATATATATATATATATATATATATATATATATATATATACCAAGGCTGCTTCTCCCAAGCATATATATATATATATATATATATAAATATAAATATATATATATATATATATATATATATATATATATATATATATATATATATATATAGATATATATATATATATATATATATATGAGAGAGAGAATAAATTAATCACATAGTTCTTATCCAACATTTAACCAAACTTTGTGGAATGGTTAAGGTCTGCCAGTAAGTACACCTACTGTTTTTAGTACAGTGGTTTAAGGTAAAGGTTACAGGACTATGTTACACGTTGGCCAGGGTCACAGGGCATGGTTAGTTCAGTTTTGATCTCATTTGAATTAAACTTGGTGGAAGGGTTATGGTCAGGCAAGAACGAGAGGATTTAGTTTTAGAACCATCAGTAAAAGGTCAGCGTCACAGGAAAAGGTCAAGAGTCAAGGTTACTGGGCAATATCAAGTCATTTTTTCATTTTACTTAAACTAAAGTTGGTGGAAGGGTTAGAGGTTAAGTAAGAATGAAGTAATATGATTCTGACAGGTATCTGTCGAAGGTAAAGGTCACAGGGTAAAGCAGATTAGTTGACCCTTACAACAGGTGGTGGACGCGGGTGTTAGTCTTGCAGGGCTCATTTTTTATTTATTTTTCTTTTTAGCCCTTTTTCTCTCCACTCCAGACATATGTGCATGATTTTCAATTGCCGTCTCCTCCAGTATTTTTCTTTCATCATTCGTTCGTATCCTTTTTATATTACTCGTAATCAGATAACATTCTACTTATTTTTTCATAATTTCCTCATTAATTTATTCTGTTCACGCCCTATCCCCCCTACCCACTCAAAACTCATTCTCTGCTCCCTTCCTTTTTTCTGCTTCCTCCTTCCCAAGACTTCCTTCATACCTTTATATCCCCATCCCAACAAAGCCATTTTCTTCTTTCTTTTTCTCCAACTCCGCTTTCCTCCAGGATTCTTTTCTTATAGTGTCCACCTGAATGTTCCAAGGAGTATTCATCTTTCCCAGGGGGGCATCAGATCCAGCTGATATTACCTTTTGCGTCTTTCTTTATCGGTTCGCTCTTCTTATCAACGCACATTTCTCTTCCCACTTTTCCCCTCATTCCACATTGTGCTGTCTTCTTCCTTGTTACTCCCGAGATTTCTTTTGCTCCCTGACATTCCACTTTTTAATACACCCTTTTTCTTCGTATACTCTTCACTTGGCCTCCTTTTATTTAGCTGAACAAAAGCTTTCACCTAAATTCTTTTGTTGCTCCCTTTCACATATGTAATTTAGAACATTGGTAAGTGAATGTTGTAATCTGCAGGTCTTTACGTTAGTAGTTTTGTTAAGCAACATTTTGTACTGTAAGTTAGGGGAAATCATGACACTACCAGCGAAATAAATGAGTAGCTAATCAGTAACATCGTCTGATTACAATAAAGCTTATCAGACACCAGATATGTTTAGAAAGATTGAAAATGCACATGATGTCCGAAAGGTAATCACTCCGTAGGTCTTGTGTCTTTTGTGAAATTATCGTTTGATGAACTATACTTACCGGTACATACTGAAACTGTTTATTGTGAGGATACAGATCCTCCGCAGGTATCAACAGAAACAGAACATTTGCGTTGCTTTCCTCACTCCCAGTCCCTCACTAATGCATATATAGGCTACACACTTGCGGATGTACAGTACCTGGAGAGGGTCCGAGTCAGGCCGAATTGCTGTTTCCTCAAAGTAAACACTTTAAGCACAGGATATATGTATAAGGCATATATAAGAGAAAGGTTTATCCTTTCACTACGGAGGACCCATCCTAACCTGCATAAACAAATCCTCTGAGGCTGGCAAGAATAAAACCAATGGCGCTATCTTAGTGCAGGAGTTAAGAGAATGTTATCACTGGTATATCTGGAAAGTTTTACATGGGCTGCTGTTAGCAACTATCTATATATCTATCTATCTATATACCTAGGCTGCTTCCCCCAAGGAAAGGGAGGTAGCCGAGACAGGACGACACATTCCCCATTTACTCATCCATTCAAACACATTCATTCGCATCTTTGCCCCAAAGGGGAGAACGGACAGATCCTCACCGCACCACACCGCGCAAGGGTCAACTGCGCAATGCAATCAGTGACATCCGCAGCAGAGCCAGACAGCAGAGCTGGTTTACCCCTGCCACATCATAACAGACTCATCCCCTTACCCGCACCTGACCTGATCAGATGATCAGACCAAATGCGGGAGAGTATCTCCTCAGGGCTGCGTCATCACTTATTCACACTTTCTCTTCATTTATTTCTGTCACGCACAGCCACTCTCCCTTGCTCAACAGACATCCCTCTCGCATCCAACGCTCTCTTCACACTGTCCATCCATCCTATTTGTGGTCTTCCTCTCAGCCTTACACCTCTCACATCAGATCTAGTTATCTTTTTCACAAATCGCTCATTATCCATTCTCTCCATATGCCCAAACCATCGCAACACCCTCTGCTCAACTCTACCGGCCATTTCCCGGACAACTCCAGGTCTCCTTCGCACTTCATCATTTCGCACTCGATCCATACGCGTCACTCCACACATACTTCTCAGACACCTCATCTCCATTACATTCAAACTTTTCCTCTCTGCTACACCCATATTCCATGTTTCAGCCCCATATAATGCAGTCGGTACCACAACACCCTCATACAGCCTTCTCTTTACATCCATTCTAAACGAACGACATCTAAACACTTTTTTCATTCCTCCCAGCACCTTTCCTACTTCATTTATTCTAAACTTCACTTCTGCATCTATTCTTCCATCCACAGCAACATGTGACCCTAGATATTTAAAACACTCTACCTCCTCAAGCAACTCGCCATTCAAAACTATATTCATCCCCCTACCATCTACCAACCTCGTACACTTCATCACTTTACTCTTATTCTCATTTATTTTCAATTTCCTCCTTTCACACACCATTCCAAACTCCTCTACCAACTGTCTCAATCTCTCCTCTGAATCAGCCACCAGTGCAGTATCATCTGCAAACAGCAGCTGCTTCAGATTCCACTCTCCACCATCAACATTCACCAGACTCAGACCACCACCTAAAACTCTTGCATTCACCTCCCTTACAACACCATCCATGTAAATATTAAACAACCAAGGCGACATCACACATCCCTGTCGCAACCCCACTCTCACAGGAAACTAATCACTCACAGCATTTCCCACTCTTACACACGCTCTACTATTTACATTAAAACTTTTTACCCCTTTTAGTAACCTACCATCAAGTCCATACAATCTTAAAACAGTCCACAAAGCCTCCCTATCAATTCTATCATACGCTTTCTCTAAATCCATAAATGCCCAAAACACATCCTTGCCTTTCGCTAAATACTTTTCACACACTTGTCTCAACGCAAACACCTGATCGACGCATCCCCTCCCTCTCCTAAAGCCACACTGCTCATCACCAATCACTCCCTCTGTACCCTCTCTAGTTCTCATAATTAACACTTTACCATACACCTTACCTACAACATTCAACAGACTTATACCCCTAAAGCTAGTACATTCATACTTATCACCCTTGCCTTTATACAATGGGACCACACAAGCACTTGCCCAGTCAAATAGTAACTATAAAGGCTTTAAACCTTTGGCGGCAATATCTGTTCGTTCTCGGTATTTTTTCATCCCTACCACCACGCGATTCTACAAGTCTTATAAACGACACCTCGTACTGCAGTCTAAGTTCTTTTTCCTCGAAGGTTTCGGACTAAATAGCGTCCATAGTTGAACCGAGGAAACACTTTGTTTTCCCTCATACATAGCAGAAAAATAAAGAGAAGTTTACTTTTTGCAGATTCTACCCTCCCAACTTAACCTCTTGTCATAATGAACCACTCATGCTTCCCATTTGGCTGTTGAATGGTTTTACGTAATAGGTAATCTGGTTTCAGGGTCTACGCGTATTTTCTCAAGCTGTTTTTCTCTTTTCCATGAGCAGTGCCTGTTGCTGCAGAGGCTTATTCCGCCCTTCCCGGACACATTAGTGCATATCTGGACCAACTGTGATTTGCTGAATGCGGGTGCACGAGTGACATGATGGTCGGTGACTGGCTAGCGTTAATCCCACTAATGTTGCGCGTGGCCTCCATCAATGGCTAGGTTCACAGGTGCTGGCGGGAGCGGTGGTGTTGATGGTTGTGGTTAATTATACGGAGGACTCCACAGAGGCTGGTTATCAAGTGACTGGCCGTGTTTGATGGCTGAGATCAGGAATGATGACCAGAGTATATTACCATACTGTAGATCAGTGTCAATAAAAGAAAAACAGAAGGTGAATGCAGAACTGAGAAGACTGAAGGAAGCAGGTAAGTTGTTGATGAACACGCTTGTTATACCTGTAAATGTTTTTTATGGGAATATTATGTTAAGTTTTACCTGAATATCAGAAATATGGCGAACTAATATAAACTGATACTGAAATATACCACTCAGGGTGGGTCAAGTCAACACTGCGGCACGTTTGTAAACAATCGCATGACGGTGTCGATGCCCCAAGAATGTGGCAACCTCCCACTCATCCTAATCTTCTTGTGGCATGTTGTACCTAATGCACGTGGAATAATCGCTAACCCATCAGTTTCATGACAGTCTCTCCTTCCGCCAAACAGTGTAATTCAGCATGTTTCTTAAACTGTTGTCTTGGAATAGCCCATATTTTCATTATGAACAAACACGAGTAAAAACTTTCCCAATATTACTTTCCCTTCTCTACAAAAGTTTACAGGTTTACGTTAATAAAATCGTTTGTAGATAGATAGAGTAAACTAAAAATGAGTCATCAAACTGGAACACTGAACGACTAAAATTTCGGCTTCTTTACTTCTCGAGACTTGTATATATAAGTTAAGACTACTGAGTGGTTTGAATAAATATGCCTGTATATTTGTAATTATGCCCTCCCTCCCAACAAGAAATAACTATATAAATAAAAATGTTTTTCATGAATGTTGGGATAAGCCTCAAGTGCTTGATCCTTCTGCAGTTCGCTTCTTCATCTAATCCTTACTTTGGGCTCCTCCTCCCATACGACTTGGCAGCAAGCCCTACATGATTTGGGTGCTTTCCTTGACAGCCATACTTGCCAAGGAGTGTTCTAAGCTGACGAGGGTGGGTAGGTAATGAGATCATTCACGTCATATCATGTTTCCTTTCATTAATGACACCAGCCTCGCCTTCGGCACAGGCTTTTGGCTTCACTAGCAAGAGTAAGATATATAGATTTTTTTTTTTTTATGACCAGAGAGAGAGAGAGAGAGAGAGAGAGAGAGAGAGAGATGACACAAAAAGTTTGGTACCGTATATGAATCCAGCGTTCCAGTTCCTAGCCAGCAATGATCCCGCGCCGTAGCATGTGGTGCGTGATGGGGTGGTGACGGGAAGCACGAATACAAGCAATCCTCAACATAACCCATACGCCCCTGATCACGCTTGATGTATGGAAGCCATTTATATATATATATATATATATATATATATATATATATATATATATATATATATATATATATAGTATTTGAGAGCATAATATGATTCTAATATGTCATCGTGCTCAGTGAAATAATGGATATAGCTTGTAACTCCTTCAGCCAGTGAGATTTGTTTAAACGAACTAGATACGTTTGCCGAATGTAGAATAAAAATTGTGACAGTTATGAAGAGATTAAACATGCATAAAAAACCATACACAAACAAAGCATCATTATTATCTCTCAGTCAGTCAGTAGAGATGCTTCATCGCTGTCTAGTTGTTAATCAGTGGTAGATTATGTATATAATGTTGGTAAAGATGAAGTGGGCAAAAAGCAGGAATTTCTGTCTGGTTCATCTCACAAGAACATAACCAATCCGTACTGGACTTTAATATATTAACCACAGTTTCATTCACTGGGCAAACTGATAAAACAATGTATGTTCACATAATATGGTCTAAGAAACAAAGGAGAAAGAAAGGAATGTGTTTGACTGCAAAATGGGTGATTAATATTTTTCTGCAAACATAGAGAACAGACTAAGAAGACATTAAAAACTGAGTAACCAGTGCTGCCCAGTCGGCCATGTTAATAAAATTATTGTCATCTATGATCCTGACAATACTATTGCAGTTTTATATAAAGCAGTGCTACAACACTTTGCAGAGAAATGTCTTGGTTTTACATAACGGCAAGTTGACTCTCAGATAATTAATCAGCTTTGTATGCCGTCATAGCACCTTATCAGAGAACATATATTCAGTGTTAGAAATATGGAGTTTATGCAGACAGGGGTTTGTGGCAAATTTCAAGCTTATAATTTGGGAAAGTGAGCACATGGATAAGCTGTATACTAAATGTTAGTAAAAAAAAAAAAAAAAAAAAAAAAAGAAGTTTCATTGTAGTGTATGAAAAAAGAAGTTTACCCGGCAGAGGCATGTTAAAACACACAATTGGAAAACAAGCCATAAAACATATAAGATATGTTTAATGCAATCACAGAAAATAGACAGTCATTGAAAGTAATGCACATCACGGAACTTAACATGGGGACATCAAAATAATGAGTGCGGAGGAAAAGGGAAACATAACCTCTACACAATGGGTTACAATCCTTCCAAAAGGAAAAGTAAGCCCCAGAAAAGGAACATCTAGAACTGCTATCTTCATGAAGCCGTTTACGCCATGAGGGACGTGAACTCCGGACAATGTGCCTTTACGCCACCTTAACTGGCTCTGGGACACTTTATCAGTAAACCCCAGCGCCATTCCTCACTTGGTCACAATCATCAGTGAGGGCGGCAGTGGGCCGGGCGAGGCTGACTCTTTAACTTGATTCATTGCTCTGGGGGATATTTTGTGGAGCCCTAGTCTGGATCACCTCCAGGACCATCACCACCACCTTCATTTGCTTCACCTTCTTCATTTCCTCCTCCTCCTCCTTGTCCTTGTCGTCGTCCTTCTCCTCCTCATCCTCATCCTTCTTTCCTAATCGTCTTGTTGTTCATATGATGATTAAGATTTATATTAGTATCATATCCCTCCTCCTTCTTCTTCCCCTCCTACCCCTTCCCCCGCTTCTGCTCTTCCTCCTCCTCCTCCTCCTCCTCCTCCTCATCATCATCATCATCATCAACATCATCGTCCTTGTTTCTTCCTCTTCTCAATATCTATCTATCTATCTATGTATTGCCAGACGCCTCAATCCCGTTCGTGGTGGCCACAAACATATCACCTCCACGTCGCCCTGTCCACCGCCATTTCATTGTCACGCTCCCAACTCACACCCCCCTCTCACATATACCTCTCCACCCCATCCCTCCATCTCATCCTCGGCCTCCCTCTCCCTCTTCCCCCCTCCACCTCACTCACATACAATCTCTTCGTCAGTCTTTCACCCTCCATCCTCTCCACATGGCCAAACCACCTCAGTGTGTTCCTGATAACGCTTCCTATCACATCCACATCCACACCACAACGCTCCTTTATATCCTCATTTGTCAGTCTGTCTCTCTGTGCGACTCCACAGGCTCCCCTTAAATAACTCATTTCCACTGCTCTCACTCTTGACTTGTGTCCATCCAACAACGTCCAAGCTTCACTTCCATATGTTGGAGTTGGTATCACAATTCTGTCATGTAGTAACTTTTCCACTTCCATGCGCACTTCCCTGTTTCTTATCACTGCTTTCAAGGAACCAGCAACCTTTCTTCCCTGCTGTTCCCTTTCAAGCACTTCACCCTCCAATCCTCCATCCTTGCTCATCACACTATCTAAGTAGTTAAACGTACTCACATTTTCCAATTCCTCACCATCCAACCTCGCTGTACATTCACTGACTTCACCTCTCTTTAAGACCATCAGTATCATTATTATTATTATTATTATTATTATTATTATTATTATCATCACCATTTATTATTATTATTATTATTATTATTATTTTTTTACATTATCATTATTATTATTATTATTATTATTATCATTATTATCATTGTTTTATTATTATTTTTTTTACATTATTATTATTATTATTATTATTATTATTATTATTATTATCATTATTATTATCAATATTATTATTATTGTCATTAAAGATTATTTCTTATTAAATTATCACTATTATTATTTTTAAAACATTCTGCCCTTTTTCTCTTATCGTGTATCATTTGTCCGATATCTTTATTAATTTGATAAATGTGTTTTTTCTTCTCTCCTTCCTCAAATTATCCATCCATTGGTTTTTGTATGGGGTTTGCCTTCATTATTTTCCTTCTCTGTGAGCGACTTTTATTTCGCCTGTTTTGTAGATTAGCTCCTTCAGTGTAAGAGGTTTCCAGCAAACAGTATGACGATAACGTAATAATAATAATAATAATGATAATAATAATAATAACGATAATAATAATAATAATAATAATAATAATAATAATAATAATATTAACGATAATAATAATAATAATAATAATAATAATAATAATAATAATAATAATAATAATGATGATGATCGTGATGATGATAATGATGATGATTAATATGTAATGGATGATGATAATGGTGATGATGATGATGATGATGATGATGACGATTGGATGGGTAATGGTTTGTGACGACGACGACGACAACGACGATTGATGATGATGATGATGATGAAAGTCACAGAAGAGAAGCTCACAGAACTCGTTATTTTTCTTTGCTGTCTTCCCTGGTTCAAGTACATTTCTCAGATCAGTGTTGCGAGTCTTTTTCTCCTCCCATTTGATCTTTCATTGGCATCCCATTTTTGAAAGTTTTTGAGCTTCTAATATTTTTCACGTTGCAATTATTGTTTTGTCACCCATGTCAGAATAACCAGTAAAGTGCGTTTTGTGAGTGCGTGACGAACGAGCAAGAGTCGTGTTTTCACAATTTCTCTCTGATATAATAGGGTTGATGTAAAAAACAAAGTGTTACGGCGGAAAATCTTTTTTAATTTGATTTCATAATTGACGCCTTCACCGATTGGGGTAGAACACTTCCCTGAAAAGCTCGAAATTCCAATTGGTTCCTACGCCTTTATGGGTGAGTTTTTAGTTGATAACAATTGATTGAATGAATGTATCATATGCAGGAAGAATTTCAACTGTTCATCACATAGGAGTAGGGTTATTAGCTTCTGCTTAGCTTGACGGTCAGGTCGGGCCGGGCCTCTCATTTCCAAATTCATCTAAGAGTAAACATAGCAGGCTCGCTTCGCATGCCCGCTCGTAATATTCTGTACGGCCTGAAACCGAACTGATGACACGATATCGTAAATGAATGCGAAAGAATCTTAGTGTGAAAGAACGTAAAGCAGAAAGCTTAACTGCACTGTCATCACAGAAGCTCTCTATATACTGTATATACCTTCCAGTAATTTTCCATCCACGCCATATGCCCAAAGCACATTGCTTTTACCCTCCCTGTTTACCTTGAAATGCTTTTTACCTAGATGCACTATCACTTTAAATGCCTTACAGTCCATTGTACTTGCTGTCACCATTCACTGACCTACTGCATATATTTCATAAAAACATCTCACACCACTCTTTAAACACCTCTGTATATCACTCAAACAGTATTCTCATACGTCCCCTCACCACTCTCTAACTAATCTTCCATACACATTTCTTACAACATTCACAAGATGTATACAGTTTTATGATACTTCGATCACGTTTACTCATCCACCAAGATACAGCTTAGCCTTCTTCCACTCCACTGGTAAAAATTCACTCATCCAGGCCTCCTGGGGTCTTTTCCACAATATGGTCACTTCACTATCTCCATTAACTATTATCCATCCTGCATATACCTAATGAACACTAAGCGTTCCCATTTTTCAATCTCTGCACGACATTCTTCATTTATACCATTATTACATTCTCGGACGGCACATTCCCTCATTGCACACTACTTAATTTAAAAAGTTTTTCAGCGCTCTCTTCTCGTCATTCTCGTTTAACTTCGGTTTCTTACTTTTTTTTTCTTCTTGAATAATCTTTCCATATACTTCTTAACGGCACTTACATCCTCGTAACACCTTCAAAAATATTAAAATAGGAGTGCCTGCTACCTGCTCAGTCAGCAGGCACAGGCGACGTGTGACAAAGGAAGGAAAAATAAACAAACTTTAAGGATATGCAGGTAGTTATAAAGTATTTGTTTTGTTTTCTGGGGTGCAACATGCAAAATGTAAGTTAATACTTTTTTAAAATGTAATTTTTTAATCACACATAAACGAATATACACGTTATACTCATCATCTATATGCCAATATTTAAGCAGAGGAAGCACGTGGCCTTGTTTTACTTCTGCATATGCTCACCATCCAGGGGTGGGGAACTGGGGATTAAACGGAAGCTAGTGGAAATTCTGGGTAAGTTTGTGGAATCACCATGAAACTTTATGTAGAGAGCAACACAGGTGAGGCAGGTGGGGCGTGTTGGCACATGGAGGCTTGTTGGTGTGGGTATGTGTGTGTGTGTCGAACTGGATTACATTAAGCAGCAGTTTTTATATTTCATGTGTCATCACTTGTTCTCTCTCTCTCTCTCTCTCTCTCTCTCTCTAACTGCCTTTGGAGTCAAAAGTCCCTTACCAGACGTCGAGTGAGAGAGCAGGTTGCTTGAGAGATGCTGAGTGGGGCAGAAGGGTGAAAGTTATGGAGGTGGAGAATGGCTGAGTGGGCAAGTTTGTGAGATGGGGCATGCCAGGATTGAGAAGCTGTCTTTGGAGAACACTGGGAAGTACGGTAAAGGGGGATTCAGACACCATGAGGCGCCTATCTGTGGTGCTCATCTCCGTAACCTTTTGACTGGCGGGTTATTCATTCACCATCCTTGGGTACAAAGTGTTACCACTGCTACCACCTTTACCTAACAATCCATATGAGTCGAGTCACGCCAACTGCCCGCACCAGGATCAAACCCTGGCCTACTGGGCCAATAGTTTTCGTTTAGCGAAACCAACCACTCAGGCATCATTGAGGAAACAGTGACCAGAGCTTAGGGGAATAACATCGCGGTTTTTAACACCTCTCATTATCTGATCATAGAGTGAGAGAAACCAAGGGATGTGACGTCATGGGTACTGGCACATCTCATGGGTTGGTTAGAACTGTGGTAGGAGCTTAGGGAAGTGACGTCTCAAGGTTCATAACCTCCCATTGGCCAAAAGCTTAGCTGGGGGAGAATGTGCATGTCGGGCTGGTGCTTCTGGGCAACCTGGTGAACAAACTCTGTGTGCATCTGATTACATCAGTAGGCTTATAAGGTGGTGTTTGCTGCGCTTCCACCAGTCCAATAACGGAGACGGACTTATGTTGCTAGTATAATTAGTGATGCAAGACGAAAGTGAGAGAATCATACAACCTAAGAAATAAACAATAATGGTACAGGTAGTACTGTATTGAAGTTAGGGTTGTTGAACAGGAAGCAAAATTAATGGATTTGGAATCTTTGTGGAGCATGCAGGGCGTATTTGGCGAAGAATGCTAAAGCTGTGTGTCATTTTGGTTGAGTTACGTCTAGTCAAGAAATAGCTGTGAGGGGTGTACAGGCTTCAGGAGCAATGTAAGCATCAAGGAAGTGTTTCAGGCTGATTCTCGTACAAGAAAGGAGTTCAAATGAAAGAAAGCGATTTTATTTACAGGATGATTTACATGTTGTTGTTCCTTAACCCCAGTCTGTCTGTCCGAGTAGACCCTTCAACTAAATGTGAGTAGCTGTTTCTGTAGGACTGTCCAACAGGAACAGTACATTACATACACCGTGTAGGGCTCTGGCACCATCCTTGCGGTAGACAGCGCCTCAGCAGGGCTGGACCAAGGTCCTTCCCCACGGCGAGGTTCAGGGAAAAATGAGGAAGTTTAGTTCCCAGGTGATCACCGCAGCAACCCTACTCAGAGTGCACATCACCACCACGTGTAGACTCCTCGTCAGCGACTGATGAGGTCAGTAAAGGGAAAGAGCCTAATTACCGCCTCACCCCCCAACACACACACACACACACACACACACACACACACACACACACACACACACACACACACACACACACACAATCATTATCATCATCATCATCATCATCATATCATCATCATCATCATCATCATAAGCATATTCATCACCACCAATACCACCGGAGGGACCTCCTTTATGTGACTGCATAAGAGCCGGATGGAGTAGTTAACGAGAACGGTATTAATATATTCAGTTTGTTCCTCTTAACGCACCATACTAATTCCTCCAGTCTTTGCAGCAGCCACCAAATAGTTGCGGCCTCTTTGGCATCAATGATGAAGAGTAATATTATCAATACGAACACATCCTCCTGCAATCTGGGTGCTCTGTTTCATGTTCCGCGTCAAGGTAAGAATTAATATAAGAATTAATACCACCCTCCTTAAGTCATTGGACACAAAATAAACTAAACGTCCAACCCAGTAGGCCAGCAATGCCAATACCATACACACTGTAGTTAATGTCATCCTAATACTTCAGAGGTTCATCAGTTGTATAAATGAAACAAAAGCAATGTCGGACCGAATGCTAACTGCCCGCTAAAACATGTTGCTCGTTAAGGTACAAACTGCCTACAAACCAAATTTGAAGAAAGTTTGCATAAGTTTACGGAATTCAGTCACTGTTTTTCACAAAAAGCTAATCCATATTAAACATATATATGGCGGGTAGCTTTCGGTCATCTTTGATCAAATCCTCACCAAATATAATTGGCTTCTGCACATCCATATAGTTCCTAGTTTCTGAAGGGTTGGTGAAAATTCGTCCAAATTTTTTCGAAATATTTTGACAACAGATACATACAGGTACAGAGATAGGCAGACAGTCAGACAGACACCCCCACACACACATACACAAACAAAAACTATTTCGCCTTGCCTTGCTAAAGTCGGGTAGTAAATATTGTTAGAAGCACTTTCCTACCCGTCATTTCAAAGCACCTATGATGTGTTACGTCATGAAATATTCGTACCCAGGGTTCCGAACTTCTGAGACCTTTTCAACTTAATGCGTTGCCACTCCACCGTGAAGTGTTGCCACTTCAACCGTCGCCCACAGCTCAGCACCCAGTTCCACACGTTTATAAATCGGTTATTATCTTAAAAGGAATTTATTTGTCAAACTCTTATTCATAACCTAATGCTCCAAATTCTGTATAGGCCATTTTGACCACACTTCCCTGCAGGGGCTGATTTACGCGAAGGCTTGAGGCTGAATCCTCAGGCCACAAGCTTGTGGGTGGACATCAGTTAATAAATATTTAACTGAAAACTATTGAATATTCGTAATATTCTACTTAACTGACGAAGTATTTGCCTCAAATGAATGGTAAATGTAACGGCAACGTTTACTTTCATGTTTTACGTTTTGACTTATGATGATAGTTTATTAATGTATGTGTGAAGGTAGGTATGTGTATGTATGTATGTATGAATAGATGTATGAACGTCTGTATACATATGTGAATATATGTACATAATTAACTCATAAGTAACCCATAATTAAAAAGGGTCTCTAAGCAGAATTAATTTTCTGACCCAAGTACTCCTAGCCTGCACCTACCTCCGCGAAGATTATGCGTGTGTCCTCGCGACTCAATCCACTGGGCTGTATTAGTCTCTCAGTTCATGAAGTCTACGGGATTTTTCCTTAATGGTTCTGTGACTGCACTTCAAGGGATTTATCCTTAATGTTTCAGTGATTGCAATTCATGGGACTAATCTTCAAGGTTGATTTTCTTTCTATAAGGTCATTTAGCTGCTCACCACGTACACTCTTTAACCTATCTATCTATAGCCAGACACCATAATCCCGTAATGGGTGGTCGTTTGCCTGAGTCAGATGTTTATGAGGAGGGGCACTAACCGTCCGCTAACCCACTTGTTGACACGTAAGGAACACTTGTGGGTTGGTTATATGGTTACCACCCTACGTTGTAAATGGTTTCATGGCTTACAGGAAACCATTAGGCTTGTCACTCAATGTAAAGCCACGTGAAAAGGAAAGAAGAGTAATAAAAAATGACAGGACAGATGGGAGAAATAGGAAGAGAGGAGGGCAGACACAAGAAAAAGAATGTTCAAGATGAAGGAAGATGCAGGCGGCACTGCATCAAGAGAGTGGATGATGGTCGCCACCACCCAACCTCTTAGAGATATTAGCAGGACTGATCCTTCTTTGCTAAGGACTCGATACCAGCTCTATTTTTGCTAAATACTCATAGTTTACAGACACTGACCTGAATGGAAAATAATATGAAATGGTGTAATGAGTGACTCCCTCGACCTGCTTAGAAGAAGATCTACTTAACAATGAGTATGAAATCCTTCACTACCTGAAAAAGCAGTTTTGGAACAATTCATCTGTTTCTAAAAGTGTATATGAATGCTGAAGGAGCTAATCCCAAGATATTCGCCCCTCACTTAGAAGAATATTCGTGAATGATGGTGACATGGCACTTACAAACCGCCACACGAAGTGGACTGTCTAGTTACACTCTTTCGAAACAAAGAAAGTATATGGTAACATTCACCATTTTTTTTTTCCGTGACTGATATAAGACTGGTTAAAACTGGTGAGGGTGCTGCATGACAGTCTGGGTAAATATACCAGCGCGACACACTAGTCATCCACGTATATCGCAGTGGATGCTACTTCCCCGACTGAGTTGGGCGGCACACAAGCCTTTGGGACCTTCATTTTGAAGGGGTTTTATGTTGCAGTGTCATAGGCTCAGTAACCTGGTTCTCAGATGTTCATATGTCACTCAGTTCTTGGAGTGTGTTTTTGGGTATTTTTGTACAGGTATCGCAAGAGTTTGGGTTTTGAGTTTGTTAATGTTGATGTGGAAAGGATTTTTGTTCTTGTCTCATGGGTTTGGGAATCTAATTCTGGATTTCATATGGTACAGTGTCATGGAACTGGCACACTGGATATGAAGTTCTAACGTTGGTACAGGTATCTCTGTTTTTTTTTTTTAGTACGGTGTTCTCGGGACGATTAAATACAGATTAAGAAGGGCCTGGCTGATTGTACTGATATAGAACTACGGGGAGGCGGTGGCTCAACCGGTAGAGAGGTGGCGTGCAGTCCTAACGGACCCAGGTTCAAATCCCGGCTGGGGCAGGGAACAGTTTAAGGATTTGAATTTCATTAAATCAGGCTTTACTGATCTACCAGAAGACCCGCCGACATGTCGTAAAAATACCCCCGCTAATACCAATACACCAGTCCTGTATGAGACAGCCCTAGCATGTATTCAATATGGACGGTGGGTGTTAGCGCCGAAGTGGTGACATGTAGAGGTGTATGGTATGTAGGAGGACTGCTGGACCTTGATAGCAGGCTGTGAAGCCTATGCCCAGAGTCGGACACATAAAAAAAAAATAATTAAAAAAAAAATAAACTATACCATAATTACTATTATTCTATAGGAGAATTGTTCCCCTCACACCGTCATAGTCAGCTCAGTAATGACGTATCTTCTGTTATTGCAGTTGCTGCAGACTCATCTGAATGTTTATCCGGCAGACAACAGACTGAAGTTTCCTTCTCCTAATACACCATCCTTCCTAAACAGGATGGGGAAAGAGTTGAGGGACGTTTGCGTAACTGGGCAGTAAAGCCACCTAGGGATGTCGGTGGATATAGGTGCACGTCCCTAACCACCACCCTCTCCCACAGCGAAGTGGTTAAGCAATATTAAGTAGGTCGTAACTCACTTTACAGGTGACAGTATTTTTGTGTTCTGCTAATGACTGATCATCATCAGTTTATTCCGGATGGTGAAGTAGGAAGTCATTTGTAAGTCTCACAAAATATAGGGTAAGGTAAATAGGTAATTGAAGATGATTAAGCAAGTACGACAAAGGCAAGAGGTTGTGTGAGAATGGATACAATAAAGTATCTGTGCGAGGCTGATAAGATACCAAAGGAGAGGACAGAGGGTTAATGAGGCGATACCAGGAGTAATGGAGGAAGATGTATCATACGCTGTGTGGAAGTGGAAGGAAAAATATGGGGAAGCAGCCAGAGGAAGCCAGAGTCCTACAATGAGGAAATGAGTCTCAGCTGGATTATGCATTTCTTATCTCCAGCATTAATTCCTTTATATTGATATCTCTTTCTCAGACTGAAATACATAGCATCGCCGTAGGTAGATGCAGTCTTCTTTAAACTCTTTAATAAAATGATCACTCTTCAGTCTAATATATACCCAGTGCATTCTCTTAAATACAAAAGTTCACTCTTTAGTTTAAAGTAGGCTATAGTGTATTCGCTTTAATACAACAGCTCACCCTTCCGTTCAATGTACAGTTTATTCTCTCTATCTGTCTCTCTATCTATCTATCCATCTGTCTATCTATCATCTCTCTATCTTTTATATTAAGATACAGTAAAAAAAAAAAAATTGAAACAGTTTTTATCGCAGCCGACGTAGATGAGCTCAGCGATTTGCGTCTGACAGTTGATAGAACGAAACCAATAACTTGTTGACCAGAAAGAGCAGTTGCATGCTGAACCACAACACGCTAAGCCATTCACTGCGATGACGTATAATGCTACTCTTGCTGTCGCTAAATGATCTGGGTCAGGATAGTAAAGATATATTAAACTTTCTCCAGCAAGCACTTCACTGCGATGACGCGATATGCATGTACTTGTTACCGGAAACTATTAAACTGTTGTGAAATGGACAGGAGAGCTCCTTAAAAATCTCCCCAGTACGATGCCGTTTTTTGTGTTGTTCTTGGTAATGGAAACTGCTTTATTTGTCCTGGAGAGACTCATCTGTTGCATGGAAGTTAGAAATAATTCACAATGAGCCATTCAACACGACGACAGTTTATAAGTTTTATTCCTGCCACCACCAGACGACGTAATATTCCTTAGGAGAGTCTTCCCTCTCGTAGGAACTGAATTAAAAGCTAAACGTGGATGAAACAAAGAAACATTACGGCACATTATACTATGAGGTTAGCCCATCATAATATAACTGTCAGTTCACCACAATATAGCTTTGTTAGTCCACCACAATGATAACCTCAGCTCACAACAATATAAACAGTGTCAGCAAGCAACAACATATCAGATCAACGCCAAGGCAGCTGAGTAGTAAAGCTACATGTCAGCTCACCACAATTAACGCCGTGTTAGTTAACCACAAAGAACTCATTCCACCACATGCCAACAACACCGGAATAAATTAGGTTTACACACCAGAAAATTATGACAAAAATGGAATCGTCAAAGGCCAGTGGAACGAACGCTGCAGCAGGTGTGGTGCTGATTGGCCTGTTGTTAATACCATCAGGCACTGCAAGGAAAGCAGATTAGTTCCTTTGTCTCTCATTTAACTCTGAATGCCCCTCCAGTCTCTCTCTCTCTCTCTCTCTCTCTCTCTCTCTCTCTCTCTCTCTCTCTCTCTCACACACACACACACACACACACACACACACACACACACACACACACACACACACAGTTTTTCAGTCTAGCCTCTCCTCTTTCCAGGCATTCCATCTCATATTCTTGCTCTTCATTTTCATCTCCTCCTTCCAGCCATCCCTTCTCACACGCCTCATGTTTATGCATTATTAAATTCCTGGTTGATCATTCTCTCTCTCGTATCCTCGTTTACAAAGAAAGTGGAGCAATTTGTAGTTGAAAGACCTGGTGACCTGGTGTATGAAGACCGTACAACCGTCTAGCAATGACACAAGCCTGATACTCTTCACAGATCGTCATAAGGGTAGCAATCAGCAACATTTTTTTCACGCCCTACGGAACGAATTATTGATGTCCTGTGTCAGCTGCTGCTGTGGAATGAAGACATCAAGTAAAGGATACACAGACTTCTCACACGCCTCACAGTTTATTGTCACACGTGAATAAATTCCTGGCTGGTGTTCCTCCTGTGCCACCCTCTCCAACAGACTGGTGGCGTGGAATGGACCAGAAGAGCACACAGAATATTGTCGTGGCACACCAGTTTAAGTTAAGAGTTGCAAGTCAGGAGACTGTGACTCACTCATCCGCCTCGGTTTTACAGTGCAGGTGTTTGAGTAAAGGCTATTGTGAGGCGCTAATGCCGTGACGAGAAACTTTAAAATACAATCTCTCATCCGTAGTCCCAATTTTTCCCATTAGGGGAAAGTGTTAAGAATATATAGAGTAGATGGGAAGTCGTTAAATGCTGTGAAGAGTATGTACGATGGTGCGAAGGCTGCAGTGCGTGTGGATGGTGAACTAAGTGATTTTTTCTCTTTGAAAGTTGGGTTGAAACAGGGATGTGTCATGTCTCCATGTTTGTTCAATCTGTACATGGATGGGGGTAATAAAAGAGGTACCAGGTAGGGTAGTGGATGTTGGAATGGCCCTGGTGAGAGAGGATAGTGTTTGGAAACTCCCCGTACTATTGTTTGCAGATGATACTGTGTTGTTTAGTGAAGACGAAGGGGAGCTGCAAGGCTTGGTGGATGAGTTTGGGAGAGTGTGTAAGAAACAGAATCTAAAGGTGAATGTAGGGAAGAGTAAAATGGTGGTCTTTGAGAGAGGTGAAGTCAGTGAATGTACAGCGAGGTTGGATGGTGAGGAATTGGAAACTGTGAGTACGTTTAAGTACTTGGGTAGTGTGATGAGTAAGGATGGAGGTTTGGAGGGTGAAGTGCTTGAAAGGGTACAGCAGGGAAGAAAGGTTGCTGGTTCTTTGAAGGCAGTGATAGGAAGCAGGGAAGTGAGCATGAAAGTGAAAAAGTTACTACATGACAGTATTGTGATACCAACTCTATCGTGTGGAAGTGAAGCTTGGACGTTGGTTGAGGGACGCAAGTCAAGAGTGAGAGCGGTGGAAGCGAGTTATCTGAGAGGAGCCTGTGGAGTCACATGAAGAGACAAGCTGACGAATGAGGATATAAAGGAGCGTTGTGGTATGGATGTGGATGTGATAGGAAGCGTTAGGGGGAACGCACTGAGGTGGTTTGGCCATGTGGAGGAGGTGGAAGGTGGGGGACTGGCGAAGAGAGTGTGTGTGGGTGAGGTGGAGGGGGGAGGAGGGAGGAGGGGGCCGAGGATGAGATGGAGTGATGGGGTGGAGAGGTGTATGAGAGAGGGGGGGGTGAGTTGGGAGCAGGGCAGTGAAATGGCGGGGGACAGGGCGACTTGGAGGCGATTTGTTTGTGGCCACCCCAAACGGGATTGAGGCGTCTGGCAATAGATAGATAGATAGATAGATATTAGTAATTGCTGTTAATCCTGATTTTGAATATTTCATTTATGTAAAAAAAAAAATACAGGTATGGTATGTGTGCCATTGTATATATGTGTAGCCTGAGATGTATAGTCACCTACAAATGTCCGTTCGTCTCGTCTGCCACTGTCATCTCTGTAATCATAGATGCTTGAATGACATGTAGCGGACGAAGTGCGTAGTATCACCCACACATGAATGATGATATCCACCTTTGTTCACTATGTCATAGTCAAACACTTAAGAATCTAGCCATGAAAGAGGCAGGAGAGACGAACGGACTTTCGTAGGTGACTGTACTGCTCGAAACTTGTCCCAATCAGTCACCAAAATCTATGTGTTTTATTATTCATGGTACATTACGTTACTGAAATTCTTGTACATTATTGTTCTTTGCAGTGCTAACAGTGTAAACAGAAGTATACAGTAATAGGCATGAAGGGCACTCTGAGTGCAACACCCGCGCCCACCAACTGCTCTACGGGCCGAATATTTTTTGTCTTTTGGCCTAGACTATCTACAGATAACTCTCCATATCGGGTTACTTCATCCTTGCATAACCCTTAACCATTCTTCTAATTTAGGCTTAAATCAGCTCACAACTATTATCAGGTGACTGTCCAGTGACCCAGACCTTTGACCTTTCTCTGTGACCTGAAACTGACTGATTCTAAAAATGGAGTCCTTTCGTTTGTTTTAATCTAAACCCTTCACAAAGTCGAATGAAATCTGTACAAGCTGACCATGCCATTTGACCTTGGCCTTTGATCTATTATTCGAAAAGAAAAATTGATCAACCCATTGCGTGATCCTGAACCCATTCACCACGTATAATTCATATCAGATCAAAACTGAGTTATTAATTTATTCTTTCATACACTGACACAGGGGTCGAACTTTGGCCTTGTCCTGTGACCATGACCTTTGACTAATTGGTATTATAATATAACCACTTCGTTCTTTACATATCCTTACATGGTATTCGTGGAGACAGCAACACAATCGACTCTTATAAATGCATGGCATTTATCTCAAGCGAAAATAACTTGAGCAGCATCAGAATTGTTGCGTTATGCTAAGCGTGTGAAAATTGCTGTGTTCAGAGGGATGAGGGTATGGTACAGTGGATGAACAGTGTAACCTGATGTCTGATGTCCCAGTGATTCCCATCTTACTGATAAATACAGCGACAACAAGGCTTATAAAGTAGCTATAGGTAAAACCATACAAACATCATATTATCTCGTCAAGTTCATGGAGCAGAATGAATTTCTTACTGAGTCAGAGTTGATGTCTAAGTACCCAGCCCAAGAACGGATTATGAATAAAAGCCAAAACGACTGAAATAAATAATTTTGTAGGAACTTTTCGTACGAACTTAAATTACAGTGCAACTCGAACTCGAACCCTTTCATCAAAAACTCCAGTGTCCACATCAGAACTAATATCATTCCCTTCAACGTTTGGCGAGATGCAGTGCTAATCCCTTCCCGCTCCACCTGATGCCTGCAGCCCGTACAGTTCACTCAGAGAGAGAGAGAGAGAGAGAGAGAGAGAGAGAGAGAGAGAGAGAGAGAGAGAGAGAGAGAGAGAGAGAGAGAGAGAGAGACACACACAGACAGACACACACACAGAACACAAATATGACATAACGCAACCATAACAACCATGTGTTGTTTCTAAACAAACGTAGCAGACGATACCGTTTCTCAAACAACAAAGCAAATGGGGTTCATATGGAGTATAATTGGTTTATATACTGCTTTCTTCCAGAGTACCGAGCACGAAGTTTCATGATAAATTCTCCTGCCTCCCAGTTGATGAAAACACACAAAATGTGGTAAAAAATAAGAGCCTACAAAACTGTTGTTCCATCGTCACATTTGTGTACCGTAGCTACTAGTATTAAAGATGGTAAGAAATACGCATGTTAAGGTAGCTGGAATAAATCAAGTTTCACTCTGCTAAATGTGGTTAACACACCATATGCGTAACTATACTGGCATGGGAGAGATAATTAAAAACTCTGAGGAGGTGATCCAGAGAGGCATAAGTGTTGTTGGAGAGGTGGTCTATTACAAAGCACACTCAAGGATAGTTCTGCGTCATACACTTGCCCATCACTTAGGACCACTGAATGTGAGACAATTAAGTGCTGGTGAAGAGGTAGCCACACCCTCCGCGGTCTGGTGAAATTAATGTGCCTGTGAGAAGTAGGGCTGCGAGGAGGAGGGGTAATCAGCTCCCCCGGCCCTCCTTCTCCCAGAATTCCACTCTTCTCACACAGTTGTATATTCGATGGTGGAACTTGTGGGTGTGTATATAACGATTAACTTTCCTCGAGTGTACAAAGGAGTACAGCGGAAAACAGCAACACATCCATCGGTCCTCTCGAAACTGGGTTTTGCAGGGTAGGTTATAATGAAGGTCATTTGTCTATCAGTCTGCTACAAGGATAGAAAAGCTTGAAGGCTGAAATGTCCGAAGGGACTTGAGTTTAATCCAAGGCTGTGGCAGGGAAAAGTTTAGTTTGAATTTCAGTAAACTAGTCATTACACATCCTTCACAAGACCCACCAACATATCATATATCACCCCTCGCTGATACCAATGCGTCAGTCCTGAATGAGACAACTTTACCATTTATTTGCTGCGGAAGGATGGTCTTAGTGCCAAACTGTGACATGAAAGTTGTGGAAATTTTTTTGCTCCATTAAGCGGTGTTCTGAGTGAGAGCGGTCAATGCGTACGTCTTAGACAAATACAAGCAGATGAATTGACCATAAAATGATGGGCTGATGGTTCTAACTACTCTTGAAACACTTGAACTAGCACTTTTTGTTGGTTAATTGTCAGTTATAAGTACCATTAACTAAAATGTTATTGCAGCTGATGTCACATAGAGTTTATTCTAGTTCAAATGTGTATAATTCACATAAAGCAGAATAAAATAATGACTGTCATGTATGTAAGTTAATATTCCGTGCGTTAAAATTCACGAAGTAGCGTTTGCTAACGTACAGTACAACCAACCAGTGTGAAAACGGGAAGAAGTCGGATAATATTAATATTAGAATTGGCGATAGGTTTTCAGTAATCCTAAACTGAGCTCATGAAGTTATGTTTGCGTTGTTAATTTCATGAAGTAATAAATCGTGCTTTTAATTCATGTAATTGTTCAAAGTAATTGACAGCTCCGAACGAACCCGAAGAAGCCGCCAATTTATCCTCATCAGTGTGGAGTCTTCAGAGCGCAAACATCCTAGGACGGTAGACTGCACTATTATACTGCCCACTGTGCTCAGAAGAAACGCCATGCCAGCAGTCTGCCCGTTGTTTTCTTCATTTCGACACAATTCCTTACTCCTTGACTTATGACTCAAGGAGCAAAGGTCATTTCTATATTCTTCGCCTAAGGTAGATTAAGTCCACTCTTTTAGGTCATTCCAGTCATATTTGGAATTAGTCGGAGCAAGTCAAGTACACTTCTGCAGTTAGTACTAGGCTGGACATTTTCGGCTCACTGAGATCAGCTCATGACCATTCAAATATGTTTCGGCCTCCTCAGGTCAGTTAGGTCCTCTAAGACCAACTGATGTCCATTCCGATCCTTCCCACCAAATACAGCTAATTCAGACAGGCTTAGGTCGATTTAGGTGTGGTAAGGTTAATTAATGACAAATCAGGTCAGTTTAGTCCTTCAAGGAACCTCACACCCATTCTTGCCAAGTTAGGTCAGTTTTGAAAGACACAGCTAGATCATTTTAGAATTGTACCTTTTACTGTGCAACATTTTTGGTCCTTTTGTAGTTTACTTCACACACTTCGGTAGAACAAAATAATACTGCTGCTCCACATCCTTTCCATGGCACATCTTCGTGACTAGCAGCATCATATCCTAGAGTTATTGTTACAGCTCAGAGTTCACGATGGAGAAATGACAATTTTAGACCAATATTGAGTTAAACGAGCATAGTCGAGCCAACTTAGGTCAGCTTATGCACATAGATCAATTTAAGATCATCTTTCTTTTGCGGTTTCTTATCATTCAGGTTCAGTTACAGTAGGTCTGTTGGGCCTCGGACATAATCACAGTTTACGCCAACAGTCGAAATGAATAAACAGTTGTCAGTAATGGACCCGAAAAGATGCTCTGACTCTTAACATGGTGACAGTTCACTAAAAGACGTAATATAAAGGCTGTGTGCTTAAATCCTAATTCGCAAAGTGGAACGCAAACCGTTAAAACAATATAGGAAAGTTAAACACATCCCATCCGACTCACTGCTTCAGAAGTTATCATCAAAGTATGGGGTTTGCATTCCACAGTGAGGTTTAATGTTCAAGCACACGACCATAATTTGCATGAATGAATCAGAAATGGCCTGATTGTGAGGAATATTTATTTCGGGCTTCATTACTGGACTCTCCATGTCCACTGATGATCCAACCGTTTCAAAGCAAATCCATGAACCTTTTCAACGCGGGGACATCATCTTTTGTTCAAGGTATCTCGTGTCAGTTTTTATTAGAAAGGACTTGTCGAATTTCTGATGTTAGACGTAGCTCTCACCAAACCCTTGGCGACTAAAGAGGTCTCTCCCATGCTGAATAAAGCTGTCTGGAAGTAGCAAGAAGGAATAAAAACATAAACTGATAAAAATACGCCACCGGATTGAAGTACTAAGTCATTTTACCTCCACTTAGATTCATTCAGGCAACTTGATATTAATTCAGATTAGTTTAGATCCACTCTAGTTACAGAGTTTCATCAGAGCCAAATTCAGGCCCAAGGAGATCAATCCGTGCATATTTGGTTAACTTGGTCCCTTACGAAACTTTCCCATTTCCTGAAGTCTTTTAGACTGGCTGGTATGTTGCAAATCAAAGGCAGATCAACCGTGGAACTTTCTTCCTTAGTCTTTCTGTTTTCGACAAACAGAACAGGACAAAAAGTTGACCAAAAAAAAAAAGTAAACTCTTCTTACCAGGGGAACTAGGCCTAGCTACTTTCAAGTTTAGGCCACAAAGAATTGAAAAAATCGACAATGACAATTTTCGTAGTGTTAGCAGAAATCGCGTTTAAAATAGAAAATTGTGTGAAAATTACCTTGGCAAAATATCAAGTACTTGCTGAACAGTGTTGTACTTGCCTGTGAATAAGGGAAGTATGATATCGAATGCCGTCCATCTTTTCACAGTACTTGAAACTGCTTATTGTTTTCCTAATTTACAGTTAAGTCGAGGCATGAAACCTTTACAACGCTGGGTGGTAATTATATAACCAACCCACACCTGTTCCCTACATGTCAGCAAGTGGGTTGGCGGAGGGTTAGTGACCCTCTCTGTAAAACCACTGACTCAAAGACAAATAGTCACCCCTTACTGGATTTTCACGTCTGGTTATAGACAGACAGATAGATAGATAAAACATTGTTCAATAAATACTCAGGTAATGTTAGAGATGTTTCCAGACGGTACTTATCTATTTTGAAAGTGATCAATGTTGATACTACGAAACCATCATGATGCTACAATTATAATTAATGTCGATATTTTCAACGTCGTCAATAGCCCAACACTCACAAGTAGTCAGTTAAATTAAGGTTTAGCGTGTGCCTTCTCCCTTTCCCTGTCCCCTCAAATCGCCCTTCTTCATCTTGTTAGCTCTGCCCCTGGTGAATCTTAGAGCAGTCCTGGTTCCTTTGGGCCACAAATCAACCGAGATAATGAGGTGCTCGAGGCAAGGCCTTCAGGG
Source organism: Coenobita brevimanus (assembly GCF_032717465.1). NCBI lineage: Eukaryota > Metazoa > Arthropoda > Malacostraca > Decapoda > Coenobitidae > Coenobita > Coenobita brevimanus. The sequence goes on along the minus strand of NC_137043.1, from coordinate 5,420,645 downwards.
TTTTGCTGATGCTGAGTGATCGAGGAGCTTCCTCTTCGGTGTAATGGTGGAGTAGGGTGGGTTTTAAACACATTTCGGAAAGTGGAGTATTTTCTTCGTCACATTTTCCTAAATTTAAGACTGAAGGCAGTATCCAAAAGAGCCTGACGGTTTATGTTTTTAGTTTATCAGGCACTTATAAAAATACAAGTTTTGTCCAAGAAATCTTGATTGTGTTCATGGGACTGGTTGTCTATAAGGCCTATTTCAAAAGTTAACATGTTTTCCTCTCTGTTTTTCGAGCTCTGTGGCTGAAGATATACTTTAAATAACCCTGAACGTGTACACTACAGAAACAGATTTTTGCCATACTAGACATTTTCAGGATGTTAAAGATTTCCAAATGATATTTTCCCATAACTTAACATATTAGATAAAATCATGATATTGGTGGGCCGATTTTGATCACAATTTACAAACTTCAACTAAAATGTTTCACCATGTACAGTACGTGTATTTGTGTATAGCGAGATACGTTCGTGGTGTATTAGGCCCTTTTTTCTAATTGCAGAAACTTTTCCTAGAAGAATGCCTCCATTTAAGAATATAGTTCCCAAGAGAACATTGATAGCGTAGGTTCTTCTTGTGGCATACTTTATAGCATGTCTTCCTTAATGGTTCATTGTTCATATCGTTCCTGTATATTATTTTCGACTATATAAAACTGAACGCTATCAGGCTAGAGAAGACACATATGCACATCAGAGATAATCCATAATCGCAGTACATATTGTGGGACAAAAGCTGTTGCATGAGAAATTTGCTAAAAGATGTTCATTATATTTCGTTTCTTGTCGGAAGAAAAGGCAGAAGAATTCGAAAGCCTGCCACGAAGAGGAACCTTCTCACTATACCAGCAGAAACATGATTGCCAATCGTCACTTCTCGCAACCCACCAGTATTTGACACAACTGTAATTCATGGCACACAGGATTGTGGGTCAAAAAGTGATAAGAAAAATGCACGGTGTTGATATGCATAATGTTTCTAAGCTATTGTTAACAGACCAAAGAAGAAAACCCGTGATTTTTCTGCAATATAACTGGAAGAATCATTAATTCATTATGCAGTTCAGTTGTTTTTCTGTATAGGAAATGAGGATGATTGTTTATTGATTTATTTATTATTTATTTAGTGTTTGCCTGTCGACCCTTGGCCCGAAGGCCGAGGTCATTCAAGTAATTTTTTTTTATAGTTTTTATATTTGACTCAATCGGATAATTTCATGTGAAGCTACTGTACGTGGTGAATTTTTTTGGTGTATCAGATAGAGCCAGGATTCCGGGGGCTTGAATGGTGAGTGATTGGAAGTGTGACCCATTGGATCGGGCAAATTTGGGCTGTCTGGACGTTGCTACTCCTCACCTTGCCCTAGTGTGGGAAAGGGGGTCCCGATGATGATCATTTATATTTATTTTTTTATTCTAACAATTTTATTAAGTAATGTTTAAAGAAAAATAGAAACTTAATCTAAGAACCTAATACCGATAAACCTAACAAACAAATCGCTACCCTACACTTAAGCCTGATACAAGTAGTTAAACCTAACTAGTATGTTTACACTAATGTGGAAGATACCTTGACCAACAGAACACCATCGACTGCACTTGTGTAATGCCTATCTGCATTACACGCCCGCACTTACTGCCTCCTGACTGGCAGTCACGGAACATGGACTGATGTACGGGACATCAATAAATCAAAGAGAACAACAGAAGTCAGGAACTATTCCACAACTGCCGATCCTAATTAAAACCTATACAAGAGGATGCAAAGCATTTGAATATGAACAACATGTAAAATACCCCACCCAAAAGAACACCATCGACTGAAAGTGCCCAGTATCTTCTCATTGTACATTTGTTCTCATCAGCTGGGCACTGTCAGGCGAGGCATGTGGTTCAATGTAGGGGACATCTATACAACTGTCAGCCCTCATTAAATTATACTAAATATACATATAAACAATGAAAACCACAACTAATCAGTAAAAAAAAAAGCCATCACTCTGGTCAGTCTTGTCTCTCTCAAGAAAGCCATCAACTTATCAGTCATAACAATATCCCCATTACTTTTAATGGTGGAAAATGCGAACGGGACGTTTGCTGTGCCACAGTAATATTTAAGTGACTCGCGTTCACGAATACATCACCGACAGCGCAGGATGATATGACCGATCAATAACATCGCATCACATATGTCACAGTGCAGTGGAAATAGTTTTCCAATATACTGCAACATGTAACGAGACGTGTGCATTTCAACCGCAATCGTGCCAGTATTCTTTCCTCCAGGTGACTGGGACGATTTGTAGTAGCCCAGTCACCAGTGAACGGCTTGCAAGTTGGAATATTCAGTCTGCTCCACTGATCCTGCCATGGAAAATTTACCGATTTCTTTCCGAGGGAGAGACTCGATCGTAGATCACAAGGAACGTCTCAAGTCTCCTCAAGCTCCACAGGTGACTTTGCAAGTAAGTCGGCCTGCTCATTGCCATGAATACGATACTGACCAGGCATCCAGATCATCGTGAAGAGCTTGTTGCACGAATGTAATTTCTTAATGATGCGGCCCTGGATCTCATTGGAAGCAGTTGTGCCAGAAGCGAATACCTGAGGGGCTGACTTAGAAATTATGACAAATAAGTCAGGTCTTGGCCTTCGGTTTTGAGAGCCATGAAACATCAAGTGAAAAGTCGCGTGGCTCCCAAGGCGCTTGTCGTGGCCATTAAAGTCCACACCAAACTCCTGAGTTATTAAGCTGAGGTGAACGACAAGTGGCTGACAAGCTCCCTCATAAGATGGTGGTGTTGTCGCAGGGGGACACAAGACATTGTCGAAATCACTTTTCCTTACGGTTCTTATACTGTAAAATAAAACCAGGTGATCTCAACGGATATGGAGGACAGGTATAATCAAAGACACAACTATCTTTCCAGTTCCGTCCAAAGAAATTTACACCTGGCGAAATACAATGAAAACCCTATCTGTACTAGCGCGAGTTTCAAAGGGTTCGATATGTCTTCTTTTTTTTTCTTTTTTTTTTTTTTTTCGCCTCTGATTCCATACGAGTACACGAGTACACCTCAAAGCTCCAAGACACATCTGCAAACATATATTCTGTAACACATCCAGCCTCCTCAGTGTGGCATCAGATGCCAATCCTTATTCCTGTAAACCATAGTCCAGCTTAGATCTAATAAGGGATCTATGCACCATTAATAAACATTAACTGTCGGCTCCCCAGGTACCGGTAGTACCTGCTAGATACTTAAGGATATTTAATGAGAAATAATATTAAATCTATCTATCTATCTATAGCCCGACGCCCTAATCCCGCAAAGGGTGGCCGCAGACAAAACGCCTCCAAGTCACTCTGTCACCCACCATTTGACTCCCCTCCCCCCAACTCACCCCCCCCTCCCTCATATACCTCTCAACTCCATCCCTCCACCTCATCCTCGGTCTACCCCTCCCTCTCCCTCCCTCCACCTCACCCACATACACCCTCTTAGTCAGTCTTTCACTCTCCATCCTTAAGCGACAATCAGTATGTAAGTCCAAAAATTTTACAGAATTTTGAAATGGTACTGCCTGATCATCCAAAGTCAGATTCAAAGAAGAAACATTACGAGTTGTACAAACTACAGCGGCACACTTAGGAACGGAAAACTTAAATCCCCACTGCAAGACCCACTAGTGGACAGAATCAGGGGCTTCTTGAATCCGCCCAGCCGAAAATTTTGCATCACGGGAAGAGTGCCATATTGCACAATCATCAGCATGGAGTGAGCAGTTAAGATTCCTCGGGACGGGAGCTGATGACAGAATATCATTATCATAATACTAAACAGATTGGGACTAAGCACACTTCCCAGAGGCACCCGGTTTTCTTGGATAATTATATCCAGTGTTAAATTAGGGCAGTTTGGCAGAGAAAGTTATGTTCCTTAGAAAATGGAAATAAAAACAAATTTCCTCTTAAACCATTTGCATAGAGCCTCATTAGCATACCGTGTCACCGCATCATGCCATAGACTTTATGGATGTCGAAGAACACGCATATCATGAATTCTTTATCAGCAAATGCCTCCAAAATGCAGTGATCCAAATTCATTAAATGATCTAGTGAACTTCCGTGTTTAAGGGAGCCACATTGTCAATCATTCAAAAAATTCCTCCACTCTTATACAAAATGGAGAATATTATTCTCCTTTCATTCCATGACCTTGCATGGAAAAGAAGTCAAAGCAATAGGAAAAAATGAAATGGGATTTATAAGACGACCAGCCTGTTTGGGAATTGATATGATACTCGAAAAGTGACATGAGTTTGGCAATGTTCAAAATGCTCAAAGTCCATTGTATAATGCTTACCACTTAATGGGGTTGTCTTGATTAAGATTCTGGATCACACCGTACATGATGGTATCCTGTCCAGGACTTGTGCCTTACCAGGATTTTAGTGCGAGAAGAAGTTCATCCATCGTAAATTCCTGGTTATAGAGGGAGTTTGCTTCTTCTGTGGCAAAGTCTAATACTCGTAGCTCAGTCGTGTGTTTATGATCTTGGAAACGCTGGTCGTAATTGGCGTAGCTGCTTACATGGGAAAAACATCTGACGAGAATGTTAGCTACGTCTATCCGCAGAGTGGTCACAAGAATATAAGGGCGTTCATTATTTAGTATTTTAACAGTGGACCAGGCTTTACCTAGTAGGGTACAGCAATTCACCGTGGACACAAACGAACGACGGGAGTCATGTTAAGTCCATCTAATTATTCTCCTTGTCTCGGCCCTTGCTTGTTGTATGCAGTAACGTTTCCTCATTAGGCTGACCACCAAAAATCTTGTATCTCCTTTTACGTTTCCTTAATGCTTGTCAGCAATTTGGCCTCAACCAATGAGCTCGCTGCTTCACACGAATTGCAGTTTTGGGAATAGCTCCCTCAGCCACGAGTAAGATGGAATTGGTTATATTTTGGACTTGTACATCTGTGGTCTCCCCAGATGGATCTAAACTGGCAGTGCTTGAGAAGGATCCCGAGTCTGTCTCTTAAATTTTGGAAGTAGAGGGTACGAAAGAACATCACGTGTGTAAGAAAGACAGACTGGTAAACATGATCACTTCCCAAGGAGTCGTCATAAGGATCCCATGAGAAGTATTGATGTATACCTGGGGAAGCCAGAGATAAGTCATAGCCGAAATGTTATCAGTACGATCATCCACAAGAGTCGCTCTACCATCGGTCAGAAGACAGAGATTGAACTGTAGAATTAGGTTTCTCAACGACCACCAATCCTCAAGCTACCCCACTGATAGTGATGGGCGTTAAAGTCGCCCAACACTAACTTATTTCCAGGAAGATGGTCAAAAAGTGAATTTAAACCATCACCATCAATGGGGCCATGTGGAGGACAGTAAAGAGAGTACATAGACAGATGTGTGAAATTAAACTTTACTCTGCATGCGACAACCTCCAGTGTAGAATTTAGAACTACTTCTGTTTGTGGATGTGATTTGCGTGTATACTGAAACTCCATGACCACCATATCATCTGTATGAGTGGTAGTGTGTGACCCGTGGAAGATTAGGGTGATCCTCCAAGAGTGTCTCCTGTAAACAGACAACATCTGGCATGTGTGTAGATAGCAAGGTTGCTATATTGTGTGATTTATTTCCAAGAGTCTTACAATTCCACCGTAACACAGCAAATGCGACGGTTTAAGATTTGCAAGGCGGGCCACTGTGATCAGTCTTTTAATGCTGCCTGCCATCAGGCGAGCGACAACCAGGGGACATATCCCAGTGATTGCTGGTGGAAACCTCCATATGATCATCAATAACAAGGCGCCCAGACTACCCCAAGGAAGAGCTAACCCTTCTCTCCCTCACTGGACCAGAAGCAGGAAGTACATGGGGACGTAACTGCTTGGTACGGGTGGTCAGGTTAATCTCATTAGACTTGCCAGACTTCAGTTAAGGCCTTACTGACTGAGAAGCAGCAGCAGCCTAAGGGTAAGAAGTTGCTATAGGGATATCAGTAAGAAAGTTGGAACGTACAGGAAGAGCAGATGATGGGTCAGAGCGAGTGACAAGAGTGCTGAGGACAAGGTCAGTTTGCGTCTCCACTGTGCACATCACTGGACAGGACACAATCGTCGATGCATAGGATACATTAGGTTTGGGAGCAACATGCAACTACCTTACCCTCTTCCAAGGATTGTTATAGGATACGCCCTTCGTTGCCTTCATTATGCAGACCTCTTTCTTTTCCTTCCACTTAGGGGAATCCCTCGAGGAAGTGGAATGAGTAATCTTGCAGTGAAAGCAACTTAAAGTCTCGGATGTTCAACGTTCAGCATCATGACCTTGAGCTGCACAGTTGCCACACACTGAGTGAGAAGCCCAACAAGACTTGTCATTATGTCCATATAAGTGCCATCTTTAACAATAAAGAGGGTTAGGGATATACTACCTAATGTTTTCATTTTCGTAACCAACTTTGACATGTGCAAGGAGAGATACTTTGCCCAAGGTCGGATGTTCTAGTTCTCGTGCTCCCCGAGAATTTAGTTATAAATTGAACATCAGTTACATCCTGCTGAGCTTGTTCATATACTGTATATAGTCATCCTCTTCCATAGCCTTAAGGTTCCTACAGGTGTCTTGATATGGAAGGATCGAGACTGGCCAAGGGAGTAGGACTTACTGCGAGTAGTAGAACAAAAAACGTTGTGTTATCTACAGAAATGTCAGGAGGATTGCGAGTCTGGGGACGGTCAGTCTGGGGACAGTCATCCCCAAGGGGGAGAGGCAGCAGAGGCGTCCGACATTCATTATAGTCCCCCCACCTTCCACCTTGGGGGGGAAGTGGGAAGAAAGGAAAGTCACGAGCAAGGGATAAGACACCCAGGGGTAACAACTTAGACTGAGATTACCCTCTCAAGCCACTCTCGGGAGGTCGTGTCTGTTTTTCCATACCCAGAGCGATCAGTAAGGGGGGGATTCTCCAGAGGTCAGTAGGCAAAGGCAGTCTCAGTAAACAGATATTGACACCTACTATATCTCTAACCTTGGAAGGGAGGAAATTATTTTTGGGATTATCTAACCTAATCTTAGCACCCTAAAGGTGAGTAAAAACCAATGTCGTTGGGGCAGCCCTACAGATGGAGGAGAGCTTTGTACACACGTCTGCAGTGGCCACAACTATGCACAGAATTCCTCAGGATTGTTCGTTGACTTCCATCTCCACTGATCCACCCATCTCAGTTAATGGGGTGCCGGCACTGCAGGTGTTTTTTTTTTTTTTTTTTTTTTTTTTAATTAATGGCTATCAGCCATATTGTGGCCATTAAGCCATAGAGTCTATGTATAAGATAAATACACAAAAATACACAAAAGACATTGAAATAAACAAAAGGTGCAAATAAACAAAGATGCCCGAATAGATAAAGAAAGTTACACAAAAGGACACATATTCAGCTCAAAATACAGGCTATGGAGGTCTTAGTCACATGGGAGGTAGTGATATGAGGCTAATGGCCGAAGGGTGGTTAAACCTCAGATGAAGCACAACTGGAGCCTGAGTCAGAAGCAGAGTCTGTGCCATTGAGGTGCGAAAGTACAATCCTGAGGGTGTAGGACAGGATTCGAACTACCTCGGGGTCGGTGATAGCCTGAAGGGACCCCCGGCGCAACTCTTTGAAAGAAAGAAAGGCCCGCTGGTAGTCCTTCTTACTGAACTCCTCCTGGCCACACTCCTCAGGTGCCTTGTCCTCGTAGTACCGCAACTGCTGCTCCATGCTCTTGAGGCCAAACCGGGTGAGGGAGGTAAAGTTGCCCCAAGAGAGTCGCCGAGCTGAAGCAGAGGGTGTGGGACTCGCTGGTGCTTGAGCCTCAGGCGAAGGGGTAGGCACATCCGAAAGCACCACGGGAGACACAGAAGGGGTGGGAACTCCTACCTCAGGTGATGAGGGCTCATTGTCCCCAATTTCCATGGGCACAGCAGGGAGGGACTGAGAGGTAGACTGGCGGGAGACAGCGGGCCCTGTCAGGCGAATCCTCGTTGGGGGGCTTAAGGGTTGCAGCTGCAGCACCCTCGGGACCAAAGAAGTGGGGGTCGCAGGGGGCCCAGAACGACGACACGGGGCCCTCCTCCCAGGTCTCCTCTGCACTACGGGTGTGGAGGAAAATGACTCGGGAATTATGATGGCAGGGAGCCCATTGGCCTTGAAGATGGCAGGCAAGCGCTGGGCAAAAACTGCCAAATCTCCCCCCGAGAAGGCCTTGGCAACCTCCACACACATAGTAACAATGGTGGAGGCAGAGGAGGCAGGGAAGGAGGCAGAAGCCGCAGCTGGAGGCTGGCGCTGGCGCTGACGACGGGAAAGGGCGTGGGGAGAGCCCCGCACCACCTGGCCTGCAGGGCCAGTAACAAAGGCAGCTGCAGGACCCTTGGCGCTCTCCTCCACCACGAACTCCACCACCTCGCCAGCAACAACTGAAGGTATAGGATGGGCTGGGTTAGGGGCCACAATGGAAGAGCGGTGGATAAAAATGTCGGCGCCTGTGTCCCGACAAGTCAGGAAGCCGTACCCCTTCCTGACGTGGTACCACCGTACTTGCCCCACCACCTTACTCCCCATGCCTTCGTGTTCCGCATCCTCGGCTAACTTTATGTTCTCCTTGGTACGAGCCATGGTGCAGTCCCAAACAGACGTGTTGCCTTCTCAACTGCTACTCACCTTCTCGGTGTTTGAGAGCTGGCTGCAGCAGAACCATGTGTTTGTAAACGGAAGATCACGTGGCAGATCAAGAAATGAAGCACCAAAGCAAAATGAAACCATCCTACTGTCGACAAGATATGAAACTTGCTGACCTCACGCCATCTAACGGAGGCATCTGACAATGGTCTGAGCTGCAACGGAGAGTCGCTGAAACAGTACACATCAGAGTAATTTAATTTGCTGTAAAATTTCTGTTCTTAACTCTGCCGTAAAACATCAAGGACATGATAGCAGTGCATGTTTATTTTTTTCTCTTCTTGTACTCGTTCAAAGTTTTTACTTAGCCATCCCCATAATAATACTGGCCAGCCTGCAAAGCTTAAATTTCACTGGGCATATTACCACCACCCTTGACACACCACCCACCCCATCCACGTGTAACTCATCTACTCCAGTCCGCTCACCCCTGCCTTTTTCTACCCTCACTTCGAGAGAATTCTGTTCCCACCACTCACAGACCCATCTTTACAAGGTGCGGTTCATTCACTCTTCTCCAGCATCATTTTCACTCATCCCACCAACGCGTTTCTCCACCCAGTTTTGCTCATCCCACTTTTGACTTGCACCACCTTGCCAGTCTACCTACAACACACTTCACAACACCTGCTTTTCTCAGCCAATGATCATCCCTGCCCAGCCCACATACTGCTGTCTACCTGTACCACATGTTTATGCTTTGATTTAATGAATATCATAAAAATGACTGGCTTGACTACCAGCATCTCACAACGTCCGCCTTCACAGATATACTTGCCTTAATGTAGCCTGGCATCTGCTGTTATCCCAGTCCATCCCGCCAACTCGTCTTCGCCGACTCCAATCACTCTGAATTAATATATCTAGATCGGTAGGGGGGGTGAGATTCTGTATTAGCACCATTTTCTTGTATTTCTGTGTCTTCAGGCCAGACCTCCTCATTGAGACTGTAATGTTTATGTACACACACACAGACACACACACACACAGACAGACAGACAGACAGACAGACACACACACACACACACACACACACACACACACACACACACACACACACACTATCTGTCTGTCTGTCTGTCTGTCTGTGTCTGTCTGTGTCTGTCTGTGTCTGTCTGTGTCTGTCTGTCTGTCTGTCTGTCTGTCTGTCTGTCTCTCTCTCTCTCTCTCTCTCTCTCTCTCTCTCATTAGCAATTTCCTGAAAATTTAGTTATCAAGATTTTTATACAATCTTTTTAGGCAGGATCTGCTCTGGTCCCTCATTTAATTAAAGAGCGTTGATAATGACCTAATTAAGTCGAGGTAATTAGATCAGGTAAGTGGCAGTGTCGGCCGTAACGTCAACGCCAGACTGGTGGCTCCTGCACTTAACCACAATTTTATTTTCATTATGGCGGTATCATTTAGGATTCATTTTTGGTGCAACTGAACAAGTTCAATTAGCTCAAGAAAGACTGTGCCGCTTGGGAAAGTTACATTTAAAGTTGAACTGATGCTTCGCTACTAACCCAGCTCTAATTGGAAAAATTACATTAAAAGTCGAATGATGCTTTGTTACTAACGCTAAATATTCCATTTAAATGGGTTACATTTAAATTTGAACGGAGGCTTCACTACGGACCTGGTTCTGATTAGAGGAGTTACATTTAAAGTTGAACTGAGGCTTTGCTAATAGCTCTCTTCTAACTGCAGGAGTTACGTTTAAAGTTGAACTGAAGTTTCGCCACCAGCAAATTCTATGAAGCTGAGTAAAAAAAGTAATTTACCAGGTGGAATAACGTAAAACAGACGCCGTATTAGCGAAGGAGTAAAGAGGCGAGTGGACTGATAACTCTAATAGTGAAATTTGCTGGACGTACAACGACCGAAACATTTACTCCTTCGGTAATGCAACATTCACTATTCTCTGTTGTCAAGTATTAATTAGTGATTTTTTCCCTTGGTTGAAGGACACATACAGAGGAAGGGTCATGTTGCTAAAAAATCCAATGTTAGAACTTGTAAAACTAACAGCATTTATGCATCAACCTTCTGCACAAGAAAGTGTCAGTCAAATAGATAGAGAGGTTGTCTGTTGTCCTGTTGGCTATAGCTGGGACATTTGAATTTATCGGAACAAGCTTAACTGATCTGCCACAAGGTCCACCGACATGCCGTATTAATACGCCGCTACTAATATCACACTGACGCTGAATGAGACATCCCTACATTGTACTGAGCAGGAACGGTAGGTACTGGCACCAAAGTGGTGGTATATAAAAGTGTGTGGCACGCTGGGACACTGGGGAGCGTCAGGGAACGGACTGTCAAGCCTATGCCCACACACACACACACACACACACACACACACACACACACACACACACACACACACACACACACACACACAGACACACACACACACACACACACACACACACACACACACACACACACACACACACACACACACACACACACACACAATACACATTTCTTGACAAGTATTTCTAAACCACATGAAGATAGAATATGTCTGCCCTCACGAACTGGTTGGCGACTGCAGTATGAAATGTGGGTTACAAATAAATGTCCGTCTAATATTTGTTGCTTGTCTGCACGTTTACAGCTAAGGTTTTAAGCAGAAAACCATTACGGCGTCGGAAAGATATTGTATATAATACAGCTTGCTAACAATGTCAGTGGGTCAGGCGTAGTTTTAATAATTTCGAAAATAACACAGTTGTGGTGCTAAATTTGGTCCTGTTTTGTCATTTTATACTTATAGTGACGATTTTTTGAAAAAGTAATTTGAGTCATATCTATCACTTTTTTGCTGACTTTCCAACTATGTGCTCAGCCCCAGTGTAGCTATAACGGTTTCCTATATTACCCTTTTCTGTGCACAGTTTGATGCGTTATGACATCTTTCAGCGATATGTTGCGGAATTTTGAGATGCCACTCAGTTAACACCCCTTTTCAATCAACTTTCCTACGATTTGTGCTGGTCCACTGTAGCTTTAACAATTTTCCGAGACGGTATAGTTTTGGTTATGTGCTTTGGTACCTGCCATGTAGAAGGTACCCTTACTACCTGGTTACTAACCCTGAACCATCGAACTACATGTTGTGTCGTGTTCTCGCTCGTTTGAACAGTATATTAATTTTGTTATGACATAACCTTTGTTAAGAACTTGCTCGTGAAAAGGTCACTGTAGTGTAATGTGCAAAATTTATTCACTGAGGAAGAGGTGTTATGCAGTCTCCCAAAATCAGTGAGAATGTGGTCCCTTATCACTGCTGTGATGGTCTCTTCATCCAACACAACTTGCCAAATGATTTCACTGTGTATATTTTCATGGAAACGGTTTCGTTCGTGAGATTATGAAGCCAATATTAGCCGAGTTGATGCAGGCATGTTTGATTATTTGAATTTCGCTAAAGCAGACATTATCTTCCGCATTCCTCACAGAGATGTCATAGAAACACCTCCGTTGATTCCGTAACTCGTCTTAAATGCGACAACATTAACATATATTTAAAATGGATGGGGGTTAGTAGCTCCGAAGTGGTGACGCGTGAGGGAATGTGGCATCTGAGAAAACATGATGGGTCCCAGGGAAAGGAGTGTCAAGTCTAAGCTCCGAGTCGGACACATTGGAATAAATAAATAAGTAATAATGACAATTTACGAGTATCTGATACCACGCATATTCGATTCGTACAAGTGTACAAGATTACGTAGTTCTCATCTGGTGTTGTTGTGAACATTTCGTTTACAAACAAGAAGGAACACACTGAAATTGCAAAACTCTCTCCCAGTAATTGATCCAGGGGCCGAATATTTGGCTTTGTGCCGTGACCTTTATCTTCCATTGATTGCTCTCAAATTCGAATAACGTCATTCTTACCTAACCTTTAACCCTTCCACCAAGATTGTTTAGATCAGATCACAGCTGTTGACGTCGGCTTTGATACGTGCCACTGACCCTAAACTTTTCCTATGTCCGTAACCTCTAACAGACTGTTCTCAAAATCGAATCTTCTTGTCCTTGCCTTACCTTGAACCCTTCCACAAATATTGAGCTAAATCGGAAGAAAACGGCTTTAGTTCACTTTGTCATGTGGCCTTGACTTTTGACCAGTTTTCAGACACAGTAGATAAACCTCTTGGACAATCTTCTAACCATACAGCAAATTTGCTCCAAATTATATCACAATTGTTTTGCCTTTGTTCACACACAGAGAAATGGATCGAAGTTTTACCTTGCCCTGTGACCTTAATCTATGACTGATAGTTCTCAAAACTGAATGTCTTTGTTCTTATCTGATCCTTAACCCTTCCACCAATTTTTATTCAAATCATTAAATGGTGAGTTGACAGCCTTACGTTTTTGGCCTTTGACCATTCCCACTGCATTGACGTTTGACTGATTACTCTCAAGAATCGAATTACTTTATCCTTGCATTTCCTTCACCCCCATCACAAAGTTTGGCCTAAACAGGATAAGAACTGTGTGAGTTGGCTTTCCCATGTGACCTTTACCTTTGGCCTATTGCTGTCAAAGCAATACCTCATCCCAACCGGTGATCCTGGACTGATCAACCAAGACTGATTCAAATGAGAACAAAACTCTTAGTTAATTTTGTTCACTCACGGACACATGGGTAAAACTTTGGCCTTGCCCTGCAGCCTTACCTTTTTTTTTTTTCTTTTTTAAACTGTAACATTTAATTCTTACCTTATTTTCATGTCTTCCATCACGTTTGGTCTAAACTGGACATAAATAGTCTAAGGTATCTTTGATCGATCAAATTTTGACTAACGCTGTAACCTTGAACTTTGGCCTACAGTATTATTCCCTAACACAATAGGTGTACTCATTGAATGACCCTAACCATTTCCATCAAGTTTGGTTAAAAAAACAAAAAGGCTTCAGTTATTTTATCCAACACACACACACACACACACACACACACACACACACACACACACACACACACACACAGACAGACAGACAGACAGACAGACAGACAGACAGACAGACAGACACACACACACACACACACACACACACACACACACACACATATACACACACACACAAACACACACACAAGCTGATTCACACATAACACCCACTCTAGATTCGCGAGCGCGGGTGTAATAAGAGTTTTGCTGATACACTGCAGTCACACAGTGCAGGAAAAAAAAAAAAACTATGTGCATGAACAAAATAATATAATTACCGAGTTCCTTCCAATGGAATGAATTATTAAGAAAAAATATTAATGATCTGGTGCTAGTGAATGAAGCAGGGGAATGGTGAGGATGGCAAGCTTCTCACATAAGACCTCACCCCGCAAAGTTATTACAGGTGTAAGGAACGATTCATCATGTAATACATTTTACGCGTTTAAGTCTTGGCTGACTTTTTCTTGTGAGAAAAAGTAGGAGTACGTGATATTAACGTGTGCACCTGAAACTGTCTTTCCGGGATATGGAGTAGACTCGAGGGAGCTGTTCGTGCCCGTTTATTCTGCAGTGAGTTAGGATCGTGTTCTGCTGGGGGTTAGGAGGATTTATACTTTACTATAGGTTCATATTACTTGTACCAGTTACTTATATTATTTGCAGGCACAGAGTAATCATAGTCTCAGTGCTGGAATGGTATATCTTTTTATAATATACGATGAAATTATTAAAATATTCCATTGATAGCCTTGGACAACATAACAACAAATTTTCTTTTAGCAAGCAAAGACTAATTTAGACTCACTTTTCCTCAAAGGTGCCAACTAGTATTAGTGTTTTTTCCCTTCACTGATTAAAACAAACTTCATTAACATATTCCCTCATTTATAATAATAATAATAATAATAATAATAATAATAATAATAATAATAAAGAGAAGAAGAAGAAGAAGAAGAAGTAGAACAACAACAACAACAACAACAGTGCCGTCTTTAGCTTTTTTATAATCTTTCCATTAAATTTCATCCGCATAACATGTCAGTATTTTTATACCATATACATAAAGAGCATTATTCAATGACTGGTTTATATACACTTAAATTTGAAAATGCTTTGATCCCTCGAAAACAGTTGTGAAAATTAGTGTTTTTTTTTTTTTTTTTTTTTTTTATCGGAATGCTACATGGATGATTTTTCACCGACCAATTTCGTTTTCGAGATTCAAGGAGGCTACTAATGAAGTTTATACTCTAACCTAAGGAATTGACATCTTGGAGTAGTTTGTTGAAGTGATTGTGAACGGGTGTGTTGCATTTGGCTAAGAACAGGTTAGTTTAAGGCGTTAGTTCTGTTGGCTCTTATTCATCCAGTATAATTCCTGATCATGTTAAAAAGAATAAGTCATGACCAGCAGAAACTGGTGCATTACATATAGCTAATAAAATACAGAACTTGACAGAACTTGTTCAGAACTACATTATCCATGTACAACTGGTGGAGCTTTGTGGCAGAACATCTATGAAATGAAAGCACCTCTGTATATCAAGTGGCGGAACAGATGACATAACAGAAGCCCAGGGTGATTTTATTGAAGTTAGTTAATAACACTCTTGTTATCATTAGTGCAGGTACCAACAACGCTATTCATACTAGATCAAGGGAGCTAATGGAGATATAAAAGATGTTGTAGTGTAGTAATATCTTACAATATTTTCATTCTGGTTTACTTTCCAGGGAATGTGGCCTTCAGTATGGCATTTAGTTTAAATAAAAAAGTTCAAACAATTTGTGTGCAGGAAGATGATGGATCTGTTGACGTTCGAGATATGTTCGTTTTACGGAATGTCAACGGTTCCTCATACATATTTGTGTGTGTGTGTGTGTGTGTGTGTGTGTGTGTGTGTGTGTGTGTGTGCGTGCGTGCGTGCGTGTGTGTGTGCGCGCGCAATAACACTCATGGCAAGAGGTAGATGAATATACAGGCATCCAGAACCTTCCCGCTCAAAAAGATATACACATATAATAATTTCATTGAGTAGGCTACTCTCTAAATTTTTTTTTTTTGGCTCTTCTTTTTTTTTTTTTTTAGATCTACGTTGTAATTAGACACTGTTATGTGAACACATTTTTTTTTACTAAATATTTTTGCAGAGTGTAATTTCAGTTTTCTATAATATTTGCAGACCTTCCCAGAACATTCACAGAAATGCAAATATTGCTGAGTTACCCAGAAACCAACTTTGATGAACTGTCAGGCGGTCCAATGCCCAGCAGCATTCTAATCCAACCTGTGTTGTCGTAGCACGGGGCTTCTCTGTTGTAGAGCTAAGTTTTGAAATGTTAAAAGCTCGGCGTTTAACCTTTAGGAATGTGAAGAGAAAGATGAAATATAATGGGTTACATTTGGAAGGTGGTGGCGACCATCATCCACTCACTTGATGTAGTGCTGCCTACTTCTTTCTTTACCTGTATCATCCTTTTCCTGTGCCGACCTTCCTCCCTTCCAAATTGTCCCATCTTTCCTATCTCTTTTTATCACTCTTCTTCTGAGGTGGCTTTAAACTGAGTGACAAGCCTAATGGCTTCCTGTAAGCCAGGAAACCATTTACAGCGCAGGGTGGTAACCATATAACCAACCCATACATGTTCCCAACGTGTCAACAAGTGCGTTGGTAGAGGGTTAGTGCCGCTCCCCATGAGACCACTAACTCAAGGACAAATGGCAACCCCAATTGGGATTATGGCGCCTGGCTATAGATAGATAGACAGACATTTAGTAGGAGGTTGGCGCCCTTCAGAGTCGCTCTAGGACGCACCTATTCGACATATTTATAGGTTTTCTAAAACTTCCGGGACCGAACTGTCTCCCACCAAACGTTGCCGCCTCCTTCAAGCCTTGAGGTTGCCACGCGTTGCTTGAGGTTGCATTTATTTACTGTCGGACAGATTGCATCTCAAATGAACTGGTGTGTGTGCTAAATAATGGCTCGAATACTACAACATTAAACTCGGACTGCCTTGTGTCACAGTTCCAAAGCCAGTCTATGGATATTATAGACTCTGTGTTTAAAGCTTGTAAAAAAAATAACTTATGTTTATCTCAAGTTTATTGACAATGCAATAAATAAATAAATAAATAAATAAAAATAAATAACTGAAATCAAACTGCTTGTTCAAGAGACCTCATACGGAAGTTTTCATTCACACACAAAAAATAAACATTAATAACTAATATCATATATAACACATAAACTGAACGAAAACAGATAATAACTACTACTACTACTACAATAACTTGATAAATAAAACTTAAACAAATCAGACTGAAGCAAATTAAGGCAAACAGAAGAACTAACCTTGGAAGAGAGAGAGAGAGAGAGAGAGAGAGAGAGAGAGCACACAGACTTCTCATAAACTAACAAAATCATAAACATGCTTAAACTGTTAAAATTCATATAAAATCCCTGACTGATGGGTAACATTTATTAAATAACGTGGGTGAATGAAGGACTGTACCAGCACGCCAGGAAGTAGGCTACAGACAGAACTGATGGAGACCGTGCATGTGTCCTGTGCTAGAGTGAGTCACTTGATGATACACGAATCTGTCACGTATAGCTTCTGTATACTGACCACTAAAGGCTATTTCACTGGCGCCATAAAGACGTCGCTAAGTATATTCCCTATAATTATTATACTTTTAAATGACATAACACGTTAAGACTTTAAGATAACACCCAAGAATTTTCCAATAATATGCCGTATGTGTATAGTAAAATTACGAATATGAAATTAAACACAGAAATAACTCAGAAATGCATTTACATATGATTAGCCTATTTAACACTATGTCTCTGGGATCCCCTAGCGACCTCTCGCGGAACCCTAGGGTTCCGGGGAACGGCGGTGGAGAAACACTGGCCTGTATGGTAAAAGCATGCTTGGGATAAAATAACATCCAAAAGAATAGTCATGCGATGCCGATGTCAGAACCTGTGATCAAATTTCAGTTTGCCAAAAATACAGAAGTTCTGGATTATTTTATTTAAATCATGCATTTTAATGGTTCACTTACATGGTCCTAACCTAACAACAGAAAATGAGGAACAAGATATTGATAATAAAGGATAAATATTTGTCACGATTGTCTTCATCCCATCTTACAACGAAGTGGTATGATACTATTAAACAGTGCTGGAAAGGCGGGTATAACATTCCATTCCAGTAGCTTTTTTTTTTTTTTTTTTTTTTGAGATGACAGAAGGATTTTTCCAAAAGTTGCTGATACAAAGAATAAAAAAGAAGGAATGGAATAACTGACACGACAAAAACTTCACCGAGAAAGAGAGACGGACTGGCTGGAGAGAAAAGAAAAATCTGGAGGGTTCATGAGAGCGGACGAGAGCAGAATACGGAAGGAAGCCAAGGAATGCGGATGGAAGCATAACGGTGATAAGAAGGAAGGAGGAAAAAGAAAGATGACGCGAAAAATATATTCGATAAGAAGTATGACTGTGATAAGAAGGAAAGAGAAGAAAGAAAGAGAGAAGACGTGAAAAATATATCGATAAGAGGTCTATGGAAGGATGGGACAAGATGTAGGAAATTATACTGGGTGTATAAAGGAGAAATTAATAATGTAGGAACAACGATGAAGACGTGAAACATACACTGATAGGATACAATGTCCCCGTGGGAAATATGAGCACTGTTTGGAGCATTCAGGAGACAAGGATAAGGGAAGAAACCCGAAGAAAGAAAGATTTGGAGGGAAAGAGGATGAAACTGGCTAGGTTGTGAGACATAAAATATGTAGGAGAGTTGAAGGACAGCAAGAGAAGGAAGAACGTAGCGAAAATAAAGACGGTCGATATGTGGTCTGATGGAGAGAAGGGAGAGGTCTAGGGTAACATTAGAAAATGAAGATGTCAGATGATGGGAAAGAGAAAGTGTTATGTCTATGTCATGCAATGTCTATGTCATGCAATGTCTATGTCATGCAATGTCTATGTCATGCAATGTCTATGTCATGCAATGTCTATGTCATGCAATGTCTATGTCATGCAATGTCTATGTCATGCAATGTCTGTTAAGTTGGTGCTGATCTTAGAGGTGGTAATAATGCCATTTGCCCTTTTTCCCATTTTATGTATATTTAAGAAAAGAATTCATCCTGTGTCGAACTTTGTGTTCGAATCTGTCAGTTATCAAACCGACCTGATGAAAGGGTTGGCTGTTTATTGACGAGTTAGTGAGAATAAAACCAGCAGTCGAAGAGGTTGTCTTCCTCCTTCCCTTGCCTGTGCCTAGACTTTATTACAGAAAGGTAGGGTAATGTTTTGCTGGGTGGGGGATGAAAGAGAAAGGAAGGAAAAGGGAAGAAAGTGGGGAATAGAAATAGATCTGAGTACTGATTATTTGACTTTCTGTAATTATGAGAAGAAAGCGTTGAATGGCACAGCCACACAGGTTTGAACGACGGCTATTAAAAAAGGACAAGACTTACTGATAATATGCTGAGTGGCTTTCACACATTTCAGACGGACATCCTTTATAAATATGTAGTTGCAACAGCTGACTCTGAGACAAAATGACTGCCTACAGCCATTAGATAATAGGTTGACCACAGCGGGTCTATCACTGTATTATACAAGAGACGATGCCAAAGGTGGGAAAGAAGTAGCAGGGAAAGACTAGCAGACAATGTTTAATACAGATGCAAAGAAGTAAGTGAACGATAAAAACACTGACAGGTTGTGTATGAGTACCACATTGGACGCGAAGGGCGGGGAGCCTTGAACGGGGAGGGATGAGGCGACACAGTAAAACTCACTAAATCCCATGTGGGTGGCCACACTGAATGAAAGCGGAGGTTTGTCGCTCCGTTTACCCTCCACCCTCGTTGCTACGTGATGTAGCATGTTCCAAAATGTCGTGCACTGCCTAGCGACATCCCCAGGCATCTCTGCACCGATGAACAGCTTCTGACTAGGACTATCTGTCACGTGTGAGGTTGCTGCATCCTAAGTGGACAGGCACCACGTTGACGCTCACTTTGCCGCTCATCGTTGGACACCACCTCCTTGCTCATTGCGTCTGGTGTGGCCGAATACTAAGGGAAAATGTCACAAACTACCGCACTTTGTTTTTGATCTCTTACTCCATTTGAATTTACAGTTTACTGGATAATTTTTTTTACAGTGCCTCATTACTATGTCAACACGCAGCCGTCTTCGTCCTCTTCTTTTGCTTTCCCTCAAATTTCGTTTTTCAGAATTAATTTTTGTTTCTTACTTCATTTCACATTCTCGTAATTCATCATCCAACACTGATCTGCAATTATTTGTCATAGTTTCACAAACTTCACTTAACCCTTTGACCACGATGACGTCTAGTATTTTTGCTTCCTCTAAACAATTTTGCTCAGCAGCAGAAAGACATTTAGAATTGTAAACGTAATATACTAGCAGTAATGAAATAAAAGCATTCGGTGACCGAATGCTAATCACCTGCCGAAATATGTTGTTGTATATGGTTACCTACCAATCAAATTTGAAGATAATTTGCAAAACTCTACGGATTGCAGTCACCGTGCTTCACAAATACCTAATCCATATTGTATAAAACAAAAGCATTCGGGAGCGAAATCTAATCGCCAGCAAAAATATATTGTTGGCTTTGGTGTAAGCTAGTTAAAAACCAAATGTGAAGAAATTTTTAAAAACTCTACTGAGGTCTGCCACTCCTTTTCAGAAAAAGCCAGTTCATAAATATACGAGTCTCTCTCTCTCTCTCTCTCTCTCTCTCTCTCTCTCTCTCTCTCTCTCTCTGGAGTTCAGTCACTGCATTTCACAAAAGCCAATTCATATTAAATCAAAAATATGAAGAAAGTTTGCAAAACTCAACGGAGTCCAGTAACAACGTTTCACAAATAAATAATCCGTAATAAAAAAATATATGGCGGCTGGCATTGGTCGTTTTTTTCAGATCCTCATCAAAAGTAATAGGTTTCTGCACATCGACAGAGTTGCTATTTCTTAGCGGTTTGGTGAAATTCGTCCACAACTTTTCGATATATTTGGAAACACACACACACTCACACCCACACCCACACACACACACACACACACACACACACACACACACACACACACACACACACACACACACACAACTATTTATATCGCCTCCTCTTGCTACAGGCGGGCATTAATAACCCGTTTGCTATAATCAGATCACCCTCAGAAAGAATATAATCAACTGGAGGCAGAAGGAATTTACGAAAAATTACTTCATTGTCCGAAGGTATTTCGATATACAGTTTCCAATAAAACCTCTCCCCATAGTAATTTCCGTCCCATTTTCCATACCTCGCACACCTGGCTTTCCTCTCACCACCCTCAACAATATCTCCAGTTCACTTGCTTCCTTGCTTGGCTCAACGTTTCCCACACACTCCTTCCTCACCCTCCACCCAAGCACAAACAATAGTCATCCACTTTCCCTTCCATAGTGCTTCATCGCAGGTATATTTCGTAGCTTTCTTCTCACTTTTCTCCATCTCTCTTCTCTTTATACATTACCTTTATTTTCTATGCATTCCCTCTAGCGATTGCTTTGTGTTTGAAATGTTTGGCCAGATTCCTCCTCTGCTTTTCCCTGTTCAGTGAGATTCCCTCCATTACTCAGTGCTGTGGGATTCATTCTTATCTCCACACTGTCCGTCCTACTTTTGTCTTGAGTCCCTTCTCCTTTCCTGACACTTTCTCTGGATGCTGTAGCAGGTACCTGTGTAAAGAGCTACATAAAAGCCCTTGTAATCTGGCAGGCAATTGGAGTAGTCTTCCTGCCTCAGTGGTTACACAGCGGGCTTTCATTCGACTACTATTATTATTATTATTATTATTATTATTATTATTATTATTATTTTATTACTATTATTATTATTATTATTATTATTATCATTATTATTATTATAATTATTATTATTATTATTATTATTATTATATTTATTATTATTATCATTATTATTATTATTATTATTATTATTATTATTATTATCTCATTATTCTTATAATTATACAATGCTAGATGTCTATCTATCTATATCAATATACCTAGGCTGCTTCCCCCAAGGAAAGGGAGGTAGCCGAGACAGGACGACACACTCCCCATTTACTCATCCATTCAAACACATTCATTCGCATCTTAGCCCCAAAGGGGAGAACGGACAGATCCTCACTGCACCACACCGCACAAGGGTCAACTGTGCAATGCAATCAGTGACATCCGCAGCAGGGCCCGACAGCAGAGCTGGTTTACCCCTGCCACATCATAACAGACTCATCCCCTTACCCGCACCTGACCTGATCAGCTGATCAGACCAAATGCGGGAGAATATCCCCTCAGGGCTGCGTCATCACTTATTCATTCACAATTTCTCTCCATTTATTTCTGTCACGCACAGCCACTCTCCCTTGCTCAACAGACATCCCTCTCGCATCCAGCGCTCTCTTCACACTGTCCATCCATCCTATTCGTGGTCTTCCTCTCAGCCTTACACCTCTCACATCAGATCTAGTTATCTTTTTTACCAATCGCTCATTATCCATTCTCTCCATATGCCCAAACCATCGCAACACCCACTGCTCAACTCTACCAGCCATCTCCCGAACAACTCCAGTTCTCCTTTGCACTTCATCATTCCGCACTCGATCCATACGCGTCACTCCACACATACTCCTCAGACACCTCATCTCCATTACATTCAAACTTTTCCTCTCTGCTACACCCATATTCCATGTTTCAGCCCCATATAATGCAATCGGTACCACAACACCCTCATACAGCCTTCTCTTTACATCCATTCTAAGCGAACGACATCTAAACACTTTTTTCATTCCTCCCAGCACCTTTCTTACTTCATTTATTCTAAACTTCACTTCTGCATCCATTCTTCCATCCACATGAACATGTGACCCTAGATATTTAAAACACTCTACCTCCTCAAGCAACTCGCCATTCAAAACTATATTCATCCCCCTACCATCTACCAACCTCGTACACTTCATCATTTTACTCTTATTCTCATTTACTTTCAATTTCCTCCTTTCACACACCCTTCCAAACTCCTCTACCAACTGTCTCAATCTCGCCTCTGAATCAGCCACCAGTGCAGTATCATCTGCAAACAGCAGCTGCTTCAGATTCCACTCTCCGCCATCACCATTCACCAGACTCAGACCTCCACCTAAAACTCTTGCATTCACCTCCCTTACAACACCATCCATGTAAATATTAAACAACCAAAGCGAGATCACACATCCCTGTCGCAGCCCCACTCTCACAGGAAACCAATCACTCACAGCATTTCCCACTCTTACACACGCTCTACTATTTACATAAAAACTTTTCACCCCTTTTAGTAACCTACCATCAAGTCCATACAATCTTAAAACAGTCCGCAAAGCCTCCCTATCAATTCTATCATACTCTTTCTCTAAATCCATAAATGCCCAAAACACATCCTTGCTTTTTGCTAAATACTTTTCACACACTTGTCTCACTGCAAACACCTGATCCATGCATCCCCTCCCTTTCCTAAAGCCACACTGCTCATCACCAATCACTCACTCTGTACCCTCTCTAACTCTCATAATTATCACTCTACCATACACCTTACCTACAACACTCAATAGACTTATACCCCTAAAGCTAGTACATTCATACTTATCACCCTTGCCTTTATATAACGGGACCACACAAGCACTTGCCCAGTCAACTGGCACCATACCTTTCACAAAGCACACATTCAACAATCTTACTAACCAGTCAACAATAGTCACTCCACCACCCTTCAGGCATTCCACAGCACACCCATCCATACCTGCAGCTTTCCCTGTTTTCATCTCCTGTACTGCCTTCTCCTCTTCCTCCTTCGTGATCAAAGAATCATTCAACTCTCCCAACACATTTATTCCTTGCACTCTTCCATCCGCCACAATCTCAGCCACCCTTTCCTCCTCTACATTTAACAATCTTTCAAAATACTCTGCCCATCTCTTCCTTACTGCATCCATCTCAATTAACATCCTTCCATCCTCTTCTTTTACTGGTTCTTCCTTCCCAGACTCTCCCTTTCGCACCCTTTTCACCTCCTTCCAAAACATTTTCTTATTCTGTTGAAAATTCTCTGTCAGCCGCCTACCCCACCTCTCATCTGCTGCCACTTTAGCATCACGCACAGCCCTTCTCGCCCTATTCCTCTTTTCCTTATACCTCTCATATGACATCTCATCCTTCCTCTGCAGCCACACTTCATATGCACGTCTCTTCTCAGCCACAGCCATACTTACTTCCTCACACCACTATTCACTTCCTTTTCTTACACCACCACCCACACGTCTCACACCACACACCTCTTCTGCATGCCCCACCACAGCACTCTTGAATAACTGCCATTCCTCCTCCACACTGCCATTTTCCCGATCTTTCATTGCGTTCCACTCATCTTTCAATTTCTCCTGATACTCTATCTTTTTCTCTCTTTTATCCAACTCACTTACTTTTAAAACCTCCCTGCCACACCTAACCCTCCTAGCTCTCACCCATCTCTTACCTACTCTTAACTTTCCCTCCACCAGGTAGTGGTCAGACATACCTCCACCCTCCCCTCTCAGAACTCTCACATCCAACAATCTTCCTATTACATTCCTAGACACAACCACATAGTCCATCAAAGCTCTATCAACAACCCTTCCACCCTCCTGTTTCACCCATGTATACTTATAAATATCTTTCTTCTCAAACAGCGTATTTCCAATCACCATCTCTCGCTCAACACATATCGCTATCGTTCGCTCCCCATTTTCATTTCTTCCAGGCACACCATGCATACCAACTACACCTTCAACTGCTACATTTCCCACTCTAGCATTCAGATCTCCCATCATTACCACATTCACATTCGCTCCAAAACTCTGCAGACACTCATCAACATCATTTCAGAAAGACTCCCTCTCTTCTTCATCCCTTTCACTACCAGGCCCATATACACTCACAAACACCCACAACTCACGTTCAAATTTCGCTTTTACCCACATCAGTCTCGATGACACTTCCTTCCATTCAATCACACACTGCTGTACTTTTGGACTCACTAACAAGGCCACACCTTCTCTTGCCCTTCCTCTATCAACACCTGACAATCTTCCATTCACACTTCGAAACTCACCCTTCCCTTTCATCTTCGTTTCACTCAAAGCTAACACATCCAACTTTCTTCTCACAAACATTCTCCCAATCTCCTCCCTTTTAGCCTCAATCGTACTACATCCACGCACATTCATAGACCCAATCTTCAGGGTACAGGGATAACTCCATCCCCCATCCTTTTCTCTGGCCTGTCTCTTTTTAGGAACTAAAAAAACAGAGGAGGGGGTCCTTAGTCTCCTCACCCTTCCCCTTTTAGTCGCCTTTTACCACACGCAGGGAATACGGTGGCAGTATTCTTCCTAACAAACCTGACCGCAGAGTAGTAGTACCACCCCATAGTGCGGCCAGATTGTGTCCCCCCCCCCGCCACAGGGGGGATGCTAGGTGTAAGCAACACTAAAAAGTCATGATTATATATATACCCGGATGGGAGACAAAAGTAGTCTTTGAAAAAAAGTATACCATCAGTCCATTCAAAAAGGAGTTAGCATGGCTAGAACACCTTTCGTTTGTCAATATTTACAACATTATCAGGAGGACTGTTCAACACTTACACACAAATGGGATAGAACACTTGAAAGATACTGAACAAGGCTCCATCAAGGCATACCTGGTCATGCAAAAAGGGCTGTGGAGCAGATGGCTCCCATTCTAACTGTAGTTACATTGTCAAATTTCGTTTTAGTTATTATATTTGAGTACACTGTTGCTTTGTTGTGTAACAGCAGCCTGGACATGTACTGTTGTAACGGCGGTAGCACTGAGAACCCCCTCACTTCTGCCCAGTGTCCCGCGTCCCCAAATGTATAATTCAGGATGTATAGCGAGATGAGATTCACTTTTTCTCTCATCCTCTTGCTTTTGACATTTTATATTACTGTGCTGCTGTAATAATTTTTTGCCATATTTGACCCGTGTGTAAAACTTTGTGCAGTTAGTTGGTTTTCATCCATCAAAGATATTTCATATTCACTACCGTAATGAATACTGATAATGAGTCATGGTGAGAACTGTATTGTACCGGGTAGTTTACAAGCCCAAGTATTGAGTGATAAATGTTTGAGTATTAATTTACCTCATAAAATAGTTTCTTATAGATTTCAATAGCTATTTTTGCAAGTAACTCTTGTGCTATTTAATGGTGATTTGTATTGTTTTATTATTGTTGTTTATTTTTTTTATATCTCACAATTAAGCGATTATTTTCAATAATGCCTTACGTATACGTAACACAAATAGCGACCTTATACAGGATACACAAATTTTGACAACCAGTGCAATGGGAGGGTGTTATTATTTTGTATACTGTATACACAGCCATGGCTTTCATTCCGGTGGAGGTGGGGTAAAATCTCAGGAGTGTTGCGTGCACGTCAGTTCCAGAAGCGAAAATATTCAAAGGAGAAATTGAAGTTGTTCATAATATGTATATCATAATCTTCCAAATGATGTAAGTACAAGATCATTACGTTAGTACTTAGTTCCTCGAATACTGAAGTTGAATATATTCCTTTGCAAACAAGAATACGCTATACCGAAAAGGACGTAGTTATACACCGTAGTTTATAGCCAAAATAGTAGGGTAAAAGATAATAAGCCGGGCATGTGAAGTAAAGATGCCGAAAGCAAGGTCTAAAAATGTGAAATGAACTTGAGGGGATCAGAGGAAAGAACGTGGTGGAGCTGCCAGACGCAGTGAAACGTTGGCGAAAAAGGAGAGAGACAAGTAAAAAGAACAGAAAATAGCGGTGAAAATGAAAGACTGAGATTTTAGCGGGGGAACATAATCCCTTTTCATTTTCTCCCTGAATAATTCCTTACGTAAAACACACACACACACACACACACACACACAGTTGGGGGCTGAGGAGAGGTAGGTAACAGATGTAAAAGATATATGGCAGAAGGAGGGAAACAAAAGACTAATCAAATGAAAGAGAAGATAATAAAAGAATTGACAATGACAAATAGAGGGGGTGGATTCCGCTTGGACTGAACAGACCCCCAAACATATCTGTCAATTTACTTTTGCATATTGCTGGTTATTAGTCTCTCTCTCTCTCTCTCTCTCTCTCTCTCTCTCTCTCTCTCCTGTATCGATATCAAACCTTTGTCCGTTCATAATTTCTGTGCGGAATAAAAGTGTCGGGCGTGAATCGGAACAGAATATCAGAGTTTAAGTGAAATTAGTTTTCATGTCGACAAACTGAACTCTTTGAACTGCATTACATACCTGTGTCCTCAGTAGTCAGTCATAATTTTAGCTAAGTACCTGCAGATTTATTTTCCTGGCTGAATATTTCTCTGGAAGCAACTGTGTCTGTGTGTGGCAGTGCGAGATGAGCTAAAGTTTGTGGCTGTCAAGCGGCAGTGAATAATAAGAGGGAGGCACAAGTTCGTGACAATTTCTCTCCAGTGGGAACTGAGGTTTGGTGACTGGATGCGAAGAAACAAAGCAAATAATAGCAAGAGAAGGAGTGTAGAAAGAGAAGAGTGACAGTATTCTCAGTGCTATCCTAGACAGTCAGCAAACTGCAAGTCTGCAACTGTTCAAGAATTCTCCTTTTAATCCTCTCCACCTGTTTCTCTACTGGGAAGGCTTCCCCCTTAACCTGCTGTTGTTCTACATCCATCATTTTACCTTTCCTCTAATACTGGATTAGGGCACACTGTGGTCTGACATGCCACGCCCCTTTCGTCTCTCCCATCTCCTGTGCGATACATCTGGCTTTAATCCCTTTTTCTATGCTGAGACAAGAACAAAGAAGTGCCTAGTGCGTTGCGTCTGCTTCATTGCTATGTTGCAAGAGGGATGTTATACGAAGGGTGATCAGAAAGTAATGACAGTTCGTGCTATAACATGAAAACCTTGAATGATGGGAGGTAGGGGAGCAAGGAGAGTGCAGAGTTACCTGTCCTTACGAGTTTGAACTTGTCGCCGTATACCTGACTTTTCTTGTTTTATTGTTGTGAGTGAATGCTTCACTCTTGTTTTTGCTCTCTGGCCAGAAACATGGATTACTCGAAAGAAGGCTGCAGGTTCTACATTTTTACGAGGTGGAAACTGGAAAAGAAAGCAACAGAGATTCGAGGGGAATTATTACAAGTTTATCCAGACACTACTCCTTCCCTGGAAACTGTTTCCCGCTGGATTCGTGCTTTCACAGCAGGAAAAACTGAATTGAAAGATGAACAACGCTCTGGACGCCCCCGGACATCCGTGACCGAAGCAACAACTGTCCGTGCACTGTCCATCATTGACGAGGATCCAACTGTAACTCTTAGGTTCTTAGCCTTGGAGCTTGATATCAGTTATGGGAGTGCATATGACATCGTGCATGAACAATTACACCTGAGGAAGAAGTGTTGTCGATGGATACCCCATTTGTTGACTGATGAGCAAAAGGCTGAACGGGTGAGGATTTGTCGTGTCTGGCTTGCTGAATTTGAACCAAATGGTCCAAAACGGTTCTCAGATGTTGCTACTGGAGATGAGTGTTGGATTTCATTCTTCACAACCCGTGACAAGCAGTCAAACATGGTGTGGTTGGGCGATGAAGACCCTCGACCTCAGATTTTGAAGGAAGGATTTTGCAGCCGGAAGCGCCTTTTCACCATCATATTCAATTCTCAAGGACCAATATGCGTGGATGTGATGCCTGAAAAGTCCACTATCACAGCCCAATACTACAAAGACCAGGTCCTTCGACAAGTCTTGGAACACAAGGCCAACACCGCACCAACCCGCCGTCGGTCTCGCCTTTTGCTGCACCACGACAATGCTGCACCCCACAAAGCTCGCCTCACTATGCAGTACCTGGAACAACAAGGTATAACTCTGCTTCCCCAACCACCCTACTCCCCTGACCTGGCTTCCTGTGACTTTTGGTTGTTTCCAAAAATTAAATCTGCCATCGCTGGGAAGCAATTTCATCGCATCCAAGACTTGGCACGGACCGTCAATTCACAACTCCGAAGTATAGCGTCTTCAGAGTACCACGCTTGCTTCATGAAGTGGAGAAAGAGAATGGAACGCTGCATAGAGGTTAGAGGGGAGTACTTTGAAGGAATGTGAGTCATAGTTTGATAGTTCTTCATGCTAATAAAAGTTTATGGACTCACTGTCATTTCTTTCTAATCACCCCTCGTAGTAAATTTTTATACATATTTGTTCATGTTTGCACCTGCTCGGTTGTACAGGTGACGTACAGTAGTATAGACTCTGACACAGACGAACATAACTATTACTACACTTCAACTAATGTTATTACCACTATATACGTGCATCACTCTCGCTGCTGACACACTTTTCCCATTGGTGTTATGGTAACATGGAGAGCGATAACTGTGAATGATACTCTCTATCCAAGGAGATGGTCTTGTCCCACAGATAATTCAGTACACTCTTCTATTGTAACCTACTTCCACTCGTCTCACTTTTGATTTTGTTTTCCAGAAAAGTCTAAGTTTCACTTCCATACGTTTGTCTTACAGCAGTGACATGCAACGACATCTTTATTTTCAGACTCACTTCCTTATTCGTTGTCACCACCCTAAATGTGCAGTACCTGCAACCCTTCATTCCCAGTGTTCCCATTCATTCATTTTGTCTCACTAAATGTCCATCTTTGGTCCTCATACTACCAGCATACTGAAGACGTCGAAATTCTCCATTATTCTAACCCTTCAGACTCACTAGGCACTCCTTTTCGAAATATCGAAAACTATTAATTTATTCTTTGCTACATTCACTTTCAAATCTCGTTCCTTGCATAGTTCGACCCCACCTCTCTGTATATATATATATATATATATATATATATATATATATATATATATATATATATATATATATATATATATATATATATATAAGGTCGCAGGTTAAAGTCAAATATTTGTCCTTGGACCAGCTTGTGGGTGAGGGTATTGTACTCTCATATAACCATTTTTTTTTTTTGTAACACTTAAAATGCAATATACGGTAGCTTATTTACATGATGAAACTGTCTGAACGTTGACTGGAACAAAGATGTTATTTTTCAGCAGTTGTTACACACACACACACTCACACTCACACTCACATATATATATATATATATATATATATATATATATATATATATATATATAGATATATATATATATATATATATATATGCCGCCTTAGTCTTCACCAACATCCGTGGGCTTAGTACCAACTTAAATTCAGTCCATTTTTTCCTACAGTCCATATCCCCTCTGGCCCTATTCCTCACAGAACCACAAATCTCATCGTCTACTGAAATATCCCCATATTGTTTTCCTGGTTACCCTTTCGTCACAAACTTCCGTAATTAGGGTGGCACCTGTTGTTATATCAAATCCCAATATGCAGTTGACACCATTTTAAACTTCACTTCACGTAGTTTTGATTACTTGCTGTATAAACTAAACTGTCAAAATATCACCAAATATATCTGTGTAGTTTATCGCTCCCCCAGTGCTTCTTCTGAACCCAGTGTATTTGATTCCATTTCCACACAGCTGAGTAACCTTAATCTTGCCCTTAACACCGAAATTACCATCTTGGGTGATTTTAACATACATAATGTTGAATGCTTATTGCACTCTCCCAGGACTGACGATGCTGGTCTAGAGTGCGAGCTGTTTCCAGAATCGTTTAATCTCACCCAGCTGGTACAGGAACCAACCAAAATACCTGATAATCCTGACCATACGCCCATCTTTTGGATCTCTTCCTGACAAATAATCCAGATCACTACAGGATAGAGGTATTGTCTCCAGTTGGATCCTCTGACCACAATCTCATCAAAGCCTCATTAGTTAGCCCCCCCAAACCTCCCCATTCTGAACTAGTCAGGGTGACCCGATGGCACTTTGATAGGGCAAACTGGGATGAATTTAGCAATTATCTTGCTGTCATTCCATGGCGGTCTTTCTTCTCTAGTGATGTCAATTCTACCCAGTCCCACATTTGCGATTTAATACTAGCTGGTATGGATTTATTCACACCAAGTCAACAATTCACTAAAAGATCGAACTCTCCAAAATGGTTTGATAGCAATTGTGCCAGAGCAACAGCCCAAAAGTCATCAGCATATAACTATTACTTGAAATCAAAAACATCTGAATCACTCTTTCAATTTAAAATTGCTAGAAACCATGGAAAAGCTGTAATAATTCTTGCTAAGTCAAGCTTTCTTCAAAACCAAGCATCAAAACTACTTAACAACCCTAATGACAATAGAATATTCTGGTCAACTCTTAATTCTTTCAATAATAACTTTAACAAGTCATCATCCATTCCCCCACTAAAATCTTCGGATGGCAACATTACAAATGACCCGCGTGGGAAAGCAGATATCTTTGCCAGTACATTTGCCAGAAATTCTACCTTAGAGGAAGCCAGCCAGAATGTCCCAGCACTAGAACTTGACTCTCCCGACATTGTTCCACTTAAAATACAGACAAGGTACGTGAAATCCATCCTAGACAATTTACCTACCAACAAAGCTCCAGGCCCAGATGGAATTCCGCCAATTGTTTTGAAAAAGTGTACCCCAGAATTTGCCTCTGTTCTTGCAAAATTATTCAGACTATGCATACGTACTTCTTCATTCCCTAATTCATGGAAAGAACCCAATATCCACCCAATTCCAAAGAAAGGAAGTTCCTCTGACCCCTCTGATTACAGACCAATAGCTGTCAAATCTTCTCTTGATAAGGTTTTTGAAACTGTAATTAATAAGCACATACTTAAACATCTTGAATCCAACAACTTAATTAGTGATAGACAATATGGTTTTCGCCAAGAAAGATCCACCATTGACATACTCAATCTCCTGACTCATACCATCCATCAATCAGTTGACCTGCATGGTGAAACTCATGCAGTAGCCCTGGATATTTCTAAAGCTTTCAACAGAGTCTGGCACCGTTCTCTGTTGTCCAAACTCCCTTGCTATGGACTAAACTCTTTTGTTCCTTTGATTTCCTCATATCTCAGCAATAGAAAAATAAGGGTAAAAGTAGATGATGTATATTCCACTTTCCACTCAGTTAATGCTGGTGTGCCGCAGGGATCAGTTCTGGTACCAACCCTGTTCCTCGTTCATATTAATGATCTCTTATCTGTCACCCACAATCCCATCCATTCATATGCAGATGACTCAACACTTCATAGTTCATTCAAACTCAGACATCCATTTACAAAGTCTGATATCTCTAACTCTCACCTCAGTACAGCCATTTCTTTAAATCAAGAGTTATCCACGATCAGTGAATGGGGACAAAAGAACCTTGTCTCATTTAATGCTAATAAAACTAAATATATACAATTTACTAATAGGCAAGTATTGCCAGAATGGTATATTACCTTCAATGCTACAAATATCCCCATTTCCAAAAGTATTGAAATTCTTGGCGTTTCGCATAACAATGCCCTCAGCTGGACCTCTCATGTTAGATCACTTGCTAAAACCGCCTCAAAGAAACTTGGATTGTTGTACAGAGTCCGTAACTTCTTCACTGACGAGCAGTTAGTTATAATTTATAAGAGTTATGTGCGCTCTGAACTTGAATACTGCTCACCGTTGTGGAGCGGATGTGGAGAGGTTGCATTAAAACAAGTAGACAAAATTCAGAACAAAGCTGTTAGAATTATTAATAACCCTGCTATTACTAATAAACTACCTCCCCTACAAGTAAGAAGGAATGTTGCCTCCTTTGCATTATTTTACAGATATTTCTACAGCAAATGCTCAGACGAAGTTGCATCTATGGTGCCACCTCTCCATGCCTTCCCTCGTGCTACACGGGCAGCTGGCAGCGCTCATGACTGGAATGTCACTCAGCCATACTGCAGAACTTCTGCCTATCAGAATTCTTTCATTCTCCGAACTGCATCTCTCTGGAACTCGCTTCAACGAGTTGTTTCCCTCCAAACTTCAACCTACTGCTGTTCAAGTCTAACTGTTACAGACATTTTATGAACAGAGGACACCAGTAATCTGGTGCATGGATTTTTTTTTTTTATTCATTTGTTTTTCCTTCCTCTGTTCTGTTATATATAAAAATAAATAAATAAATAAATAAATATATATATATATATATATATATATATATATATATATATATATATATATATATATATATATATATATATATATATAACAACTGCTGAAAAATAACTTCTTTGTTCCAATCACCGTTCTGACAGTTTCATTATGTGATTAAGCTACCGTATATTGCATTTTAAGTGTTACAAAAAAAAAAAAAAAAAAAAAGGCTGTATGAGAGTACAATACCCTCACCCACAAGCCGGTCCAAGGACAAATATTTAACTTTAACCTGCGACCTTGACTTCGACAGATTACTCACTAAATATAATTTCATTCTTGATAACCCTTAACCCCTCCAACTACTTTGGTTCATATTAACCTGCCGTGTGCCGGCTATTTTTAGCCCTATGGGTCATCCCAGTGCCGGCCATTTTTCGACCTTTTTTTTTTTTTTTTGGCTAAAAAATGATAGATTTTGATGTGGAAACAACGAATTTCGCCACTAAAATGTTCACCGAGGCTCAGAAATGAGTGTTATTGAGTCCTGCATACTCGTTTACAGGCATAGCCGCTCTCTCATGCTCACCACGTACGTGAGAGAAAGCCGTTTTCTATGTAAGTTTTACTCAGGTATTTATGCTGGGAAGGTATAGCAATGTTCAGTACACTTTTATGATCACTTATTACTTCAGCCTCTATCACAATTTGCTTGTCTTTCTCACTGTGAATGCATTATCTTACATTTACTTAAAGATAGGTACAACTTGACTTCATTACGTACAGTCCTGGCACTTACAAGAAGGTATTTACAACTTGACTTCACTATATAGTCCTTACACTTACAAGAAAATATTTACAACTTACATTTACATGAAAATATTTACAAAATGCCTTCATTATGTACAGCACTGGGTGAGGCACACAGGCAGTTTTTTTTTTTTTTTTTTTTTTTTATGTGACCGACTCTGGGTATAGGCTTCACAGCCTGCTTTCAAGGCCCAGTAGTCCTCCTACGTACCGCACACCTCTACTTGTCACCACTTCGGCGCTAACACCCCCCGTCCATATTGAATACATGCTAGGGCTGTCTCATACAGGACTGGTGTATTGGTATTAGCGGGGATATTTTTATGACATGTCGGCGGGTCTTCTGGTAGATCAGTAAAAGTCTGATTTTACGAAATTCAAATCCTTAAACTGCTCCCTACCCCAGCGGGATTTGAACCCAGGTCTGTTAGGACTGCAGACCAACTCTCTACCGAGGGGGTGAGCGAGTGAGTGTATGACCTTGACAGCCTGGGGGATGGTAGAGGAACAGTTACCTTACATGCCTGCCAATTTTTACCCACAGTGAAGTTTTTTATTTTAGACTGTTTTAAAACGGCACTAGCACTGGCTGCGGCATTATGTCATACCGTTTTAAAACGGCACTGGCATGCGGCGGGTTAAATCAAAACTGTCTGAGTTGAGTTTGTTCTCTGACCTTGACTTCTGACATTTCCTTGTTGCCTTGACCCCTGACTAATTGTAAACCTGAATGCCTTTATCTCTGCTTTAATCTGAACCCTTCAATAAAGTTTAGTCTACATCGAATAAAAATGATTAAGTTATTTTGGCCGTATGACCTTCATCAACTTAAAAAATAAATAAATCAACCACTTGTGTGATCTTCAACTCATCGAACAACTTTGGTTCAAAGTAGATGAAAACTTTCTTGGTTATTTTGTTCAGGCATTGACACACGGCCTGATGTTTGACCTTGTCCTGTTACCTTTACCTTTTACAGCTTCTGTAATGGAATGCCTTCATTCTTGCATGACCTTTAACCATTCCACCAAGTTTGGTTCAAATCAAAAACTGATTTGACCTTGCTTTGTGACGTTGGCTTTTGACCTTGCCCAATGACCTTTGACCTTTCCCTGCGACCCTGACCCTTGACTGGTTGTTCAGCACATTGAATTTTTTATTTCTGTCTTATCCTGAACCCATATAAACTGTTAAATTGGCTTTGACCTCTGACAATAACCTTTCTTCTTTGTTGTCAGAATAAATCGGTTTACTCCTTGGATGACCCTCAACTGTTCCACCAAGTTTGGTCTAAACTGAATCAAATGTGTCTGAGTTATTTTGTTAGCACACAGCCAGAACTTTGACCTTGTTCCGTGACCTTAACCTTTGACACCTGTGTTATTATAGATATTTCTCATCATACTGACATGCCGGATGTGCTTTGCATATGATGAAAAGCCTCTGTTTGCCTGAGTGCCAGTGGGCTGTCTCTTCTCTTGAGACCCACAGCCCGGCGGGGGTGCCTTGGTTACTAGTCTGTGACAAGGTGAGACAACTTTTGCCTGGTCGTGGCGCAGTGGAAAGTTGCTTGGTTTGCGCCGGAGAGTCTTGGGATCGACGATTTCCAGTTCAGTCTTGGCAACATAGTTGACTGATTTTTTTCCTGTGTCATTATAGGTTTTCTACTCTTAAAATTTTAGGACAGGAAGGTCCACAGCCTTCATCTCCCTTCCCATCCCGTGTTGGAAGTACGACTAAAAACTTGTTAACGTCACTGAACTTAGAAAAAATGACTGAAGTAAATACAGGGTAAAATTCGTTTGGAGTATGACGTTCCACTGTAAACCCGATTTAAATTTTCTGTTTAGTAAAAATGAAGTAAATGTTGCTTGGTAGAGGAATTATCATGAAACCCTTAATAATTTCCCAGAGCCATGTGATTACATGAATATGTGCTGAATCCCCTATTATAACTTCACAGGAGGGGAAGACAGTTTGCAGGTTGGAGAATAATCGAATAATACAGGTAATTTTAGTATACATCAAAGCTGAAAACAGAGGCAGGAGGGAGAGTGAGAGAAGGGAGATTGTATAAGAGAGGATATTAAGTATACTGGTGAGGGGATGGGAAAGAGGGAAGTCACGACGCATACATACCTATCAACAACGAAGGGAGGTGTATGGCACAGTGAGATATTAACAGAGGGAGTGTGGTGAATAGGTGGTAGGTGGGGGCACTCACCATCCACTCACTTGATGTAGTGCTGCATTCAGGTGTCTGACCTTTCCTTTCCTCCATCCTTCTTTCCTTCCATCCTCTTCTGTCTTTCCTTCATTCTTTCCTAGTCCATCTGCCTACGGGTAACTTTACACTCCCTCCTCTGTCTTTCTTTCCTTCATTCTTTCCTCTTCGTCCTGCTTGTGGGTGACTCTACACTGAGTGGCAAGCCAAATGGTTTCTTGTACACCGGAAAACCATTTACTATGCTGGGTGGTAACCATATAACCAAATTATGGCGCCTGGTGGTTTAGTGGGTAAATACGGTGCTCCAGTCGGATTGAGCCGGTGAAGGTTCATATCCAAGGGATGGTTGGAGTTTATTGTTCACGTAATGCCACTCAGGGATGAGTGAGGCTGGTCACTCATCTTAAATGTCAGGACCAACTCGCCTAGCCCCGGGCTCCTACGCTCCTCGTGGGGCAATGTAGGATTGGATGATGGATGGATGGATAGTACTGGTGAAGAACCAAGATATACTAACCTGGGCTGGGACAGGGAGTGTTGAGGGATGATGCAGGAGAGAAAGGGGTCTAAAGGAGAGATAGGAGCAATGTGAAGGTCGGAGTGAAAGGAACAAAAGGAAGGAAGGAAGGAATGGTACATACGTGATCTCAGAGTAAGTGATAAATCAGACGGGGAAGGGGCTGAATTAAAAGATATCAAGAAGAGAAGGGAGCATATATGGAGAGAGAGAGAGAGAGAGAGAGAGAGAGAGAGAGAGAGAGAGAGTAAGTAATGAGAGAAAGGGGGAAAAGGAAGTGACGAGAAGGTAGGAAGATAGGCAACCAGGACTATGCCAGTGACAACACGTTGGGATACACTGCATTACTGTTTTAACAATATACTATCTCTTTTTCTTTGGGAAAGTTATTATTAATGTTACGAAATTCAGAAGAAAAAATAATGATTCTGTTTTTATACTTGATAATATTATGAAATTCTGAGTCCTACGCACTCATAAATTACTATTTTCGCATGAATGAAGGCATAACTCTCACGAATATTTTTAGTCACAGCTAAAAATAATCGAAGCAAAGAACATTCTTGCGTATTTCATATTCCGTAAAAAAAAATAATATTAATAAAATAAAAGATAAATATAAGCTTCTATCTCTTATTTACCTATACGTTTTTCGTTTTCTGAGAGCAACCTCGAAAGTGACGAGAATATGTCGTGACAAGGAACAGTTTTGTGTGTGTGTGTGTGTGTGTGTGTGTGTGTGTGTGTGTGTGTCCTTAGTACCTAATAGGATATATATCTTATGTCAGGCTCATAATGTTCCTTATTCTCTTACCTCTTTCTCCATATTTTTCTGTGAATTTATTAATATCTTGGCACACACAACTTCAGGTAGTAGGTAATTCAGGAATCAAGTGCTTTCATCTAAGAACTGCATTACCGTAATCTTTATCTCCTCGATTTTTTTTTTTCCTCGGCTGTATCCTTTTGTCCAAATGTTTGCTTGTATCATGTAGCCTTTCCTATCATTTTTTATTTTTTTGGTCCTTTTTATTCACACTTATCTACGATTTTATGTTTTCAGTATTTTCTTCCTCTGAAACCAACGCATAGTTCTTCATCTCGTTTGTTATAAACTGACTCAACTCAAGCAACGTCTCCCTCTCGTAATGTCGCAATATTTCAATCTCCACACCATAATGAGGAGACATAAACTGTCTTTTAGGCTTCTGACTTATTAGTTTTTCTTCTTTTGTCTTTTTTTACCACTTTTTAAATCGGCACCTTTCCCTGATTTCTTCACCCATTCGCATCAAACCTGGTACAATGCGGGGACTTGTGAAGCTGCCTGCCGCCAGAGGCCGCCACTGTTAACAGCTTTTCTGCCACGAGTACGTTTTAAATTACCGCGATTTTCTCTGTTGATGTTAGAACCTGTGTGGCAAAATACCATCATACACTACTGAAGTATTGAAAAAGTTTCTAACAAAAATACAAAGATGAGAATACATTGCTCTCGTTGTTTTATTTCCCCGAAAACGAAGCCCGGATTTTGAAAACCTCGCACTTATGCATTCCTTTTAGTCGTTTTTAATGACGTTGCCACAAAGCTGAGTTAAACTTTATCTCCTGAAGTGTTCGATTTATACTGTAGTTTTAGCCAAGCACTTGTTTTGTTTGTGTCAGTCTCTCTTTTGGCGGAAGTTTAATGTATGATGTATTAATTTATTGAACATCAGCCATTTGAACTCAGAGACCGTCCCAGTTCCAAGATTTTATATGACTTATTTGAAAGCGGTGGTAGCTCGTCTTCCCAGGCAATCTTGAAACTGGAACAGTCTCTGAGCTTGGATGACTGATGTTGAATAATTTAATACATCATACGTTAAATTTCCGCCAAAAGAGAGACTGACACAAACAAAACAAGTGCTTGGCTAAAACTACAGTATAAATTGAACATTTCAGGAGGCAAGATTTAACTCAGCTTTGTAGCAGCTTTATTAAAAACGACGACAAGAATTATATAAGTGCCATCTTATCAACATTCGGGCTTTGTTCTCGGAGAAATAAAACAACGAGAGAAATATATTCTCCTCTGTCATATTTTTGTTACGAAGCCTTTTCATTACTTCAGTACTGTATGATGGTAATATGCCACACAGGTTCTCACATCAACAAATAAAAATTACGGTACTTTAACACGCACCTGGGGCAGAGAAGCTATTAACAGTGAGAGACATCTGGTGGCAGACGATTTCCACAAGTTTTCCATTGTTCCTCCAGCAAACACCCTCCCCCCTTTTTTATTTTCTTACCTTTTAAAGGGATTTATGAATTGAAAGGTCAACCTGCACAACCACTTACGTTTGGGGGATCCAACTTTCTTATTTGTTCTTGCATAATCACAGCAACTTTCAAAGAAGTATGTTTGTATAATGTCACTGCGGAGACCATCCTGCATTCACTTGATTGATTGATTGTGTGTGTGTGTGTGTGTGTGTGTGTGTGTGTGTGTGTGTGTGTGTGTGTGTGTGTGTGTGTGTGTGTGTGTGTGTGTGTGTGCAGGAAAGCAGGAACCAAAGGCTAGAAGCCAATAAGATTGTTCTTTCCTAGGAAAATAAAATAACAAAGGGCCAGGTTTAAGATTTGTTCATTTCAAAATGCTTGAACTCACTGCATATAAAAGACTGAAGGTCATAGACAGAGGGAAATGAAGACAGGTGAAGCCTGTTGTATACGTGAAGGACTAGGAGTATCATTAACGCTTCCACCAAAAAGATGGACAGAAAAAGGATGAGAGTTTGCTACCAGTCGGGTGCAACATGCCCTCCATAATGGAGGAGTGTAAGCAGAAAGTTCAGAAAAGCAGTGACCATTGAGGTAGCGATATAAAAGAGATAAAGATGCAAAAATATGGCGAAGAGACAGAGGTTGAAGAGGCTGAATCAATGAGACAAAAAGATTTTCACTCCACCTTACTGAGAAGAGTTGCATGAGGGGAGTCCCTCCACACGTAAAAGTTGTATTCTATACAGGGGCAGTCTTTAATTTTCAGTTCTGTTTTTGAGTTTTTCCCAGTAAGAGTTCCATTACATATTCAAGTGCTGGCTTAACAGATATTATTACATTCCTCCTCATGTCTTCATCTGTATATTTGAATGCAGCTTTCACATTAGTCAACATTATGAGCATAATAGAGGGAAACTGGGTTAAGATGACCATCTACCGAGCTGTCTGACTATTATTGCTATTTAAGGATACTGTTTATGGATATTATTTATGGATACACACTCTCTTGTATTTACCGTAAACTTAGACAAAGGTAGAGGACATACCACAGTAATGTTTGTATCTGTTTGTCTATCTCCTTAGTGAAATAATTACAGAAAATTAGTGCACTACTTTATAAAGCTGAGTTATCTATAGAATTGCATTATTTTCACCGCAAAATTTATTTTTTACACGTTAATATTCTATTGAAGTTCCTTAATTCTATCAAAGTATTTTATTTGGCACTGATGTAATAAAATAAGTATTAGTCTTTCTTTCATTTTCATTATAACCATGCTTTAGCTGTCGTCCTAGGTGTTCTTAATAAAGACTTTCTACATGTACACCAAAGCAATGTATACTCTCCTTCTCCACACACTCTTTCACCACACATTAAAAACTTCATCTCCTTCCCCTTGTGACTGCCATTTTATATCTGTAATTCTTTCTCCTCCTTCCCTACCTTCGTCTTTTCCAAGCTTCTATTCATCGAACTTAAATCCTTTGTCCGGTCTTTGTCTTATTTCCCCCTCTTAAGTACTTTTCTGTTCTTGCATCTCTACTGGATAATCTTCTTTGTTCATTCTCACATTTCCGTCTTTCTCTGATATTTTGCTTATTTTCATCCTCTTCCTCTCTCTTTCTCTTATCCCAGCCTAACAAGAGCGACAGCTTACCTTATCGTCTTTTGTAACTTCACTCGCATTCTTGTCGGTTAAAGAAGTATCCTAACGCCTCTTCCAAAGTTATTTATTTTGCTTACTGTACGTCACTATCCTCTTATGTGTTGCTTTAATCATTCTAGTATCGCCATACTATTCATTAGTAAGGTACAAAATCATATGAACCAACCAAAACCACAAATAAATCGTTGAGCGAGAGGTGCTAGGGAGCCTCCTTGACCAACGAGATTACGGGCCCTTGTCTGACACTAAGCCTCTCCTGTGTCCTGAGGGTCATGGTGGCAGTACTGATGGTAAGAGTGGTATCCGCCCTGGCAAGAGAGGATGATGTGGAAGTGGCAAGGAGAGGAGAGAACTTTATAAACAAGGAGAAACTAGATTAATATTGGTGAGATTATATGAAAGAAAAGAGAGCAAGAAAAAATATTTCAATTAATAGAAAGTATATATAATCAGAAAAAGTTGAAAGTGTGTGTGTGTGTGTGTGTGTGTGTGTGTGTGTGTGTGTGTGTGTGTGTGTGTGTGTGTGTACTAATCACTCCTATACTCTGCATTACTCACCACCAACTTGTTTTAATTAATTATTTGCTCCTGAATACAATAAAAAAAAATTGAGTTTAAATTATCTGCTTGACCCCAAATGACACTCGGCCCAGGTATTATTAAACTCTCCCACCTGTACTGTTATATACTAGAGCCGTACTCAGAGGAACAGAGGACGACCAGGCAAGGGCTGTTTGTCTCCAGATGGGGTGAAGTGAGGCCGTGGGTGTATGAAGACGTTCCCTACTACGCTGTACAGTAGTTGTGACAGTTTGAACGGATTAATTTCCACTTCTGTTAGTACTCCAAACAGCACTATTAAAATGCAAATTGATACTGAATGCCAACACGTCCAGGACTGTTGTGCGATTTGCATGTCGTGTAAAGCAGCAATCCAGTCAATATATCATGTAGCTGAACAGCAGCAGTCGTGATACTAGTCAACTTTCCGATCATTATATCAACAATGTGTCTGTTGAATCACAGAAACTATGTTTGCTGTGTTGGTGGTGATGGGTGGAAAGATACACACTACAGTGGATGGAGGTGTTATATAGAATAAGTGAAGTTTGGAAGTGTTGATAAGAAAAATTTGGTGATAACAGGTGGTATATTGAGCTTGTATCTGGTGCAGAAAGAAATTGCACAGTGATGATGATCGAAGATGGAGGTGATGCTTGTGATAGTGGGACATGAATGTTGTTGACTAGCTCAGCAAGATAATTCACAATTTTATTTATCTTTGGAGAAACCTCTGACTTTGGTGGGACTAGAAACAATCTACTTTTATGTAGCTCCTACGACACGTCTCTCATTAACTGATTAGAGTCGACTGGCAATAGCTAGGATTATATTGCACTGTAATGGAAAAGAGTGGCTTGAATATTCAACTGTGTGTTGGTGCATCAAACCCTACCACGGTGTTTTAGCGAGGGGTTGCGAGGAGATCGGCATTCTGCAGGAAAGGATCCGATGGCCCATATTATTACCTTGAATGGTCTGTGGACATCTTTTGTCTTTATCCCAGACGTTAACGGACGATTTTATTCCGTTTAGAAAAATCTCATGGCCCTGAAGGGATTAGTGGAGATAAATTTCTGCCTTTTCACAATGGGAAGGTTTCACCTAAATTGAATAAAATCGTCTTTGTGTACCAAGAACAAATGTCAAAAACCGTCATAATAACATAGGACTTAATTTCTTCAGTTCGATGAGGCCCATTTATAGTTTACCTTTCCTACCTCCAGTTGATTTTATTTAGGTGAAGACCGACCCAAGGTGAATGTACAAGGGTTTGGGAATAAATGCGGATAAAACAAAAGTGATGATATCTAGGGCAGGTGGCGGTTCTGTCCAAGTAGCAGTATGACCATGTGCAGTTTGCCTCAAGGGTGTTGGAAGTAACGCCATCGCCTCCAAAGTTTGTGGTAAGTGAGTGCATAAGAGATGTAGCGGTACAAGAGGTAGACTGCAATATAATGCTGATTTGTGCATGCAGTATGTAAAGGAGAGCATACAGAGGGAGAGAGGCG
Source organism: Coenobita brevimanus (assembly GCF_032717465.1). Taxonomy (NCBI): domain Eukaryota; kingdom Metazoa; phylum Arthropoda; class Malacostraca; order Decapoda; family Coenobitidae; genus Coenobita; species Coenobita brevimanus. Next base: position 5,378,053 of record NC_137043.1, on the reverse strand, counting down.
GGAAAGGATTAATAGTGCTGGAGAATCACTTACGTCTATGGAGAACTTTTGCTATTTGGCGAACATATGTGTTGGTGGTGGGGCTGGAGCTGGGTCGATAGGAAGTGTAAGGCGTAGCTGGAGGAAGTTCAAGGAGTTGTTGCCTCTCCTGACACGGAGATGGTTCTCTCTCATTGCTAAGGGATCCTTGAATGAACCATGTATAGGACTGTAATGCTGTTAGGTAGTTGTTCATAAGCTTAAGTGTACAGAGATGATAGTGGTTAGGTGGATGTGTAGCGAGTCCTTGAATAATAGTCGGGAGGAGGAGGGGGGGTACGATTGCAAATAAAAATTGGAGGGGATGGGTAGGACCTCAATTTATCAGTGTTGTGATGAGAATAGGCAGAATCAGATAGTTTGAGCATGTGGACAGGATGGAGGATGACAACTAGATGCGGAGGGTGAAAGATGTGAACACTAAGGGTAGAGTTGCGAGAGGCAAACCGAAAAAGACTAGAAACGAGGTCATAGAATGTGACCATAGGGATAAGGGACTGAATAAAGAGACTGCTAGATATCAAGCATCATGGAGAGCCGCCATTAGGTGATAAAACCGACTCATGCAAGCATGTTGGAGCCTTTATAAATGAACGGGGAAAAGAACGAAAGAATTACCTCCCATACTGATGGCTTAATGAAATCTATATTTACCCATAACTTAGGTAAAACCTCCTCTGTTGCATTGTTCATCATAATTCATTTTACCTGCTCGCACTGCTATCTTGCTTCCTTGTATCCATCATTTTCTCTGACCGACCCGTCGCCCAGTTTCTGCCAAGCTTGCAATGTGCCACCTCACTTCCTCATACCTCTGCCTAGTTTGCACCTCCTTCTTTGAAATTCCCTCAAGGTCTCTCCCACCTGCGTCTCCTCTCCCCTTATCACCCCTCCTTGTCTGTCCCATGTTTATTCCTTCCCGCTCCATCACAGTGTTATATTTCTTTCCTTCTGCCTCATCATCCCTTTCCCTGGCTCCGGCTGGCTAGGATGAACTCGCTTTTCGCGAATACAGGAAACTGTCATCTAGCAGAGCAGCGAAGAGGAAGTAGGTTATTGTGATGACTGGGAGTGCCGGAGTACACACGGGAACGGAAATATTGCTTTTAACCACTAAATATATGATTCAAATTAAGTTCCTTCTGCCTTTTTTCCCCACCTGAGCTATGAAAAATTATTTTTGGTTGCACAGTGCAATTAGTAGACATAGGTTATATCTAAATAAATATGCAATTATTTTATTGTCATATAATGATCACCAGAGAAAACAGGCAGGGAATTTATAATTTTGATGAGAGACTTGGAGCTCCGTGAATATAAGATAGGTTAACCAAAATTGCTGCTATTTGATAAACTGAAAAAAAATAAATTCATTGTTCTCGCTCGCTTTGCTCGCTCGAACACCAAATTTAGTCACAGTTTGGACCCCGACATATGTACCCCAGAAAAAGATTTATCTTATCAGCAAGACATGGGGGCTGGGGTCGGGAGGAAAACTCTGTAGAGCAGTAGCGTACTTTTTTTTTTTTTTTTGATAGCCAATTTTGAAGTTACAAGAAAGATAGACACCAATTTGGAAATCACATAAAAATCCTCAATTATTTTCATTTCATAGACAACCCGTAATTCCCAATAGTTTTTCCGCAAATCGAGGAAACGATTTTTATAAGGCAGATTAGCCTAACAGCCGGCTGCGCAAGAAGTAACGGTGTAAGGGTGCGTGAGCTGCGCAGCAGTATTTTTCAACGTTTGCTGAGAGCAACAGGTTTTGCTTTTTCAAAACAAATAATACCTTCTGTTTGGCTTTTTTTTTTTGGAAATTTTTGACTGAATCCGAGTCAAACTAATCAAATACCCAGATCGATGAAAGAAACTCTGAATTTCTGATATCTGATTCGAATCAGAGAGCACCAAGAAATTTGGTGAAAGTGTCGTGGATTTCGGGTTTTAATATTCCCTGGCCTGGGAGGAAGGTAGAGTCCCGGAGGATTGGAAGTCAGGTATGATTATTCCCTTGTGTAAAGCTGGGAAATGTTATCCCACCACCGGTTGACACCAGTGTAATAGTATGAAGTTTTACTATCCCCACCGTTATTTTTCATCCAGTGTAATGCTCGATATTTATAATCTTACCTGTTGTTGGTACTGATCAACTCATCCATGGATAATATAAGTGGTACTCGACTTAGTATAGTAGATGGTAAATATTTAAGAAAAGAAAGAATTGTGGTAGCGTTTGTAGTTTTTTTTTTGGCCAAGCTTAGATTTAGTCAGTACCATGGGTGGTCGTCGTTCCCTCAGCGAAGGAATCTTGAATTGCAAGGGGAGTGAATTTGGCTTGAGGACATAATTTCCTTGATCAGGTACACCAATAAAGAAAAGAAAATGATATATACTTTACTCTACTTTAATAACTTGATGCTAGTTTCCACAAAACATTTTGAATTACATGACCCTTTTTAGTATGAGAGAAGATTATACTTGTTACCAGGGTTTTGGATGATCATTCCTCCAACTTTATTACCAGGCGAAACAATTTGATACAAGCAATGTATGAAGTCATTGTATCATATTTTCTATTTGTCAGTTACTCTTGGGCTCGACAATAGCCTCAAGACAGGGACCTTTTTACGAGCATGGATTATCTGTTCGGGCTGGCATAGCCTCGAACCAATAAGAATGATTACTCGTGTTCATTTTCATCCATATAATATACTCTCATCAGGTAATTCTCTAGAATCCAATATCAGTTCAGGACTATTTACAGTTCATAAGCATCATTGCTATATAATCACTAAAAAAATGCATAATCACTCGGGCTTGTTTAGCCTCGAGGAATAATTTAAAAAAAAAAAAACATAATCACTAAGAATTCGTAATCACTCAGGCTTGTTTAGCCTCGAGGTACTATTCAAACATTGTATAATCACTAAGAATACATAATCACTCGGGCTTGTCTAGCCTCGAGGTTCATTTCAAAATTTCATCATTGCTCACAATCACTAAGTTCCCTTCCACGCTCCTAACTTCCTAACCTTAGTTACAAGAAAGAAAACGGTTAATGGTTTTGAATTTCGCTCTTCTGTTACCAGATTACATCACTTCTAAATTTCCATTTCTTATTTACAAAATAAAATTCACTTGATAGATCACTAATACTATTACATTTGGTTTATATAATAATTCATGGATAGCGTAATGTGTGTATGCTCAAGTCTTTGGACAATACTATGGGAAAGCCTCATGCGCACACTGACGTTGCCGGTGTCTGTGGGCTGAACAAACGTCCATTATATGTGACGTCTGGGGCTCGAGTCACTACGTTAAACTTTCAACAATATTACTTCATATAGTCCATGACAAGTAAGGACTAAACAAAGAAAAAGAGGGGGAGGAAGAAGAAATGTGGACGGCTCACCTGAACAAACGTCCATTATATATGACGTCTGGGGCTCGAGTGAGCTCGTCGGGCGCTAGCGACGCCACTGCTAAATCAAATGAAGTGGTGTTTTTGAAATATGGTGGGTTTCAATTCTCTTTACAATTTATTTAGCAGTGTACCCATGACGCCAGGACTTTTGACTGAATTGGGGAAAATTTGGGATTTATTCCTTACTCAATTTAGATACTGATTCTATCACTATTTCACTTTGAATCTGAGAGCAGCATATGCCATCTAGTGACGGCCAAGATAAACGGGACCTTTAAATCCTCACAAATAACATTATTTAGGCCTTTTGGACTGTTAATCTTACATATTTGGGTTCTAGCAGCTTCATTATTAAACATTTCACAACTAGGTTACGGAAAGAATTGTATATTCATTATTATTCTGTTTAAGGTTTAAACTCGGCGCCCAATAACGACAAGAAAAGCTGCGCGCATCTGTTAATTCATTACTCGACCAGACGGGGAATTCCCATAGCTCAACATCCACAATTACATCACCCACTGCATAGATACAGAGATACATACATATAAAAATAAAGTTAGCCCTACATTAATCATTAACATATGAATTACTACTTAGGGTAGGAACTTATAAACTAATATTCAGGTTACACCCTATCTAACTCAAAAATTACAGTACCTCTAAACACATACATGAATATCAAATGTGTGGCACTACACGGCTCCCACGTTCGGAAAACAAATTTTACCCAAGTCAGTTTTCTATGACATGTGCATGGATGGAATGCTGTTACTCTTATAACTGCTATGAACACTTTGAATTGGAATATTTTTCCCCCACAATCGGTGGCACCTGTCGGTCCACATTAAACACCTGATGCGTACCTCGGAAGGTCGCTTACTCACTACATTAGGAGGTATGATCACTCCTTACTCGAGATGTTATGAGGGAATTTATGCCCCAGTCAACCTCAGGTTTTGGAGGATAGCTTGTTGCTCACCTGAGCTCGACAGGGTCTCTCGAGATTGAGATCACCACGGGAGGCGCTTCCTTACATTCTTCCATTCGCAATCACATTCACTCTGTCCTTTCGTTTCCAGCTTTCTGCCCGCAAGAGGTGAGCGCTCATTCTGTCCTGAAGACTCCACTACCTCACAAACCGTGCTAACTGTAAGGTGAGGGGATTAGCTACTCCCCTCAAAGTAAGGCACTTCCCGGTTCCAACAGGAACTCTTCTCGCTCTTCCTTTTTTACACCCTCTCCTCGGGGATGAGTCCACCTGGAACATAACTTTAAACAGTTATGTTTCACAACATCCGTCACATGCACTTGTCTACTTTTCTAACGCTCCTCTATGAGCCTCCGAGGGGCATTCCTCACTCGCGGCAGCAATCGCTCATCTTCGGGCTCAGGGGCGAGCTCCTGTTGCAACGGTTCTAAGAGCCATTCCTCGGTACCGTAATATGGTTTTACCTTTTCAGCAGCCCTTTGTATTTTTTTTCCACTAAATACATTTTCAATGATATAAACACTTCCATCTAGCAGCACTTCAATCACTTTATACAGGCCGTCCCATTTGGCATTCAGTTTTCTACAGGTACCCGGCTGTGTGGTCTCTTTTTTCGCCCACACCAAGCAATTAACTCCAAACCTTCTGTGCTCTCCTCCACCTGTCCAGGACGATAGCTCGTGACGTCCCAAAGTCGATGAACTATTGCCCAAGACAGTGTATGATGTTTTGTGTATGTTTGTCTCTGGGTAATATTTGTTTAGAGAACATGTAATTACCTAACCCTTAACATTCTAAGCTGGAAGGAAGAAAAAGTGAAGAATTAGCACTAAGCTTAGGAAACATGGAAATATCAAGACGAGAGGTAGGACAGAAGAGCGGAAGAGGACAGTAAGGAGACAGACTGGAGATAAAAAGGCCCCCTTTAGTCGCCTCTTACGACAAGCAGGGATACTGGGGAAGTATTCTTTCCCCCCTTCCCCAGGGGTAGCATCAACTAGTACACTATTTGAACCTCATAACTACCAGGATGTTCTGACTATAGAGTTGTGGAGGTATTTGGGAATGATCAACCATCCATCTAAATACACAAGTGTAAGTTTTATTTATCTGAATTTATCGTATTTGTGTTGCCTTGTACATAAATAGCTTCCGTTTCACATCGCAAGCTGGGGAAACGTGGCACCATTGTACACAGGTGCAGGCCACACCACAGCCGCAAACTTAGGCGAGTCCTACTATAGGAATCTGCTTCATATCTTAACAGTAAAACAGTAATAGGTATTGTAATATAAACATATATATTATAACTGACTTTTTTTAAGACGCAAATGTACCTACGCGAGTTACAGATCCATACGGCAACCAATGAGTTACAAAATACAAAGCCATTGTCCATATTTATTTGTCATGTACAGGTGTAAATTAAAACTGCTGCCCAAATAGTCTCCTCTTGTGCCATGTGTACTCTCTCTCTCTCTCTCTCTCCGTTAGGCATAGTGAAGTCGGTGGGGGTATAAGAGCCAAGGGTAGGGTTGGCTAGCAACCTACACTTCTTTACTAATTTTTTTAAAACTCTAAATTGGCCTAAACTGCAGTCTCTTCAATGTAATAGCTGAGTTGCAATAAGAGAGTAACGCTGGAATATGATGTTAATCACGCGGGTTGCTATGGAAAGAGTGTAAAGCTGCAGGATTAACTTTATCACCAGCTGAACTACATGAAATAATACACAAAATGACGGAAATCTGTGGCAAGTTAAAGTGAAAAAACAAAAGTATCATCACAAGACTGATTCACCACCACCACCACTCGTGTCCTGTAGTTTTCATCAGGCTTTTTCATGGCCGATTGTCGTCCCGCCTGGGGCCTTTTACCACCAAGCCACTAGGAATAAGCTGCAGATTGAAGTCCTACGTGGTATGGAAATTGCCCATAGGAGTAAAATTGTTTATTGCAAACAAGCATTACAGGGGCGGATCCGGGAAAAATTTTGAGGTGTTGCATGTATCATTTTCCAAAGTAATGAGGGTTAGACATTCCATTGCACTAAGTCAACTAAGTAATTTGTCAGCGAGGATGGTTTGTGTGGGAGAATAAAATACAGTGACCCAAAACAGCTACCTTCTATATATGCACAGTACTGGATACCACCTTAGTGTGATAAACCAGAGGGTTGACAAGGCACCATGGCCAACACACCTGGATCCAACCATGCATTAAGAGGCTTAGGCTCCTGTTCTCGTCGATTAAGGAAACTCCCTAACACCGCTTCCTTAGCCATTTATTTTTGGATATGGCTGGTTAACATTCTTTTACGTTATTTGTTCAGTGTATGGCAATAATGGAAGGATTTATATTCCACGGGACAGGACAATACGGTATATTAAATAAAATAAATTGCTTAGCTAATGACGTTAGGGAGCTTCCTCAACCGTCGAGACTACGGGCCTAACCTGTAATACTGTAGGTAGCGACACTTGATGGTATCCACCTGAGGAAACTCCTGCCTTCTGAGGCATTAACGTCAGAATTAGAATGAAACACGAGAATAGTACAGTAATGGCCTGGCTTAAGCACAGGCATTACCTCCCCATATCTCCTTCAGCCTTGCACCATCATTAACCTTAATTTTCCTCCTCCATCATTCATCTGACATCATGCATCTGGTGAAATAACCACTGCACCTCGCAGTGTTAACTCTTTGTTATTTTTTGTCATACCCCATGGGAATAATAGGAATGGGATCAGCAAAATTGGTGTAACTCAAACGCACGTTGGAAAACCGGATTTCCTTTTATTAAATAAATCATTTGCTACAGGATACATGGCACAGGCAGGTATTTTATTTTAAAGCTGATGTAATGGGCCAGCCCTTAGCCCATAAAAAACGACAACTCCATATATTAATTAACCGGTGAATATGTCGAGGAACACATAAGAGAATAGAGAAGCGAATATAGAGGGTGTACTTCTTCATGTAAAAGATCCATCAAGCCACATAATAAGTACGACATTTATAATGCAGATCTGGGTGACTAGTGCTGAGAAAGAGAATACAGATCTGGGTGACTAATGCTGAGAAAGAGAACTATAGTGGGAAATATAGTTTGTATAACTGACCTCCCAAATCATACGTTATTTACAGATTCGGATCGTATAAGTTTAACCGGGAGCATTATGATTTAAAAAGTAAATTTCAATAGATTAGAGGATTGTCAACATACCTTTTAACATAAAAACAACTGATTACTAGTCACGTTAGCTACGTATAGTTAAGAGGCCATAGTGTGCTGGTTTATACTCACATATTAAAGAGAGAACAGAATCTGTCACATAACACAATAAACATAAAAAAGACACCATGCACGACAACCATAATGGTCAGGGGATCGAAATGAGACTGTTGTCTTAATTCGTCACACTAAAATGAATAACGATACCCGGTATAATTTTGTGGAGAATCAAAACGGTCTATAGTGACATAAACATCGTTGCTTGTTTCTCACCCAGGTTAAAAAATGTCTGGTTTGGTTCTATTCATGCCATCAAGAGCGTGCGGAATAAAACCTGGGGAGTGAGGCCATTAAAGCCAGAATTTGTCCTGACACATCAGGGAGGCGCCATCACCCCACACAGGGCGGTCATCAGGCCGCAGCTTCGTGCTGGCAAAGTTCAGGCGTTGATTGGCGCTGGAAATTAGGACGAGCATTGTCAGCGTTCGGGAGGAAGTGAAGCGATAATGTGCGAAATTTAGCAAGGGAGGCAGGTGTGTCTAGCGATGAGGGGTTCTTAATAAGCAGCCAGAGAAAAGTGTGGATGTCCTTTTATCGTGACTGCCCTCACAGGATGAAGCATTATGCAACTGGTGGTTAGATACATCAGATGCACATGGAAGTGGCTGGTGGTCCTCTGCTGTACAATATATTATCGCCAATCCTACTTGTACAGGATGTGGTCTTCTTTCGCGCGGTAAACCTGACACATCTTCAAGCTCTTAATATCATCCACCAGTCCCAGTCAAAAGGTATTCGTCACCACTGCAGTTGCCATTATCCGCCTCCACTCACCACTAGTCATCACCATTATATCTGACGTGCTCAACATCAATAGCGTATCGTGGGAAGACGGAATGTGAAAATTTACACCGTTCCCCCGTACTCAAACGTTTTAATTTAAGGCTAGAATAAAAATTCATTAATATTGTGTAAAACTTCACCCAGTAATTTTCTTTGTTAGAGGTATTATGCACGTGTGAAATTCGAATTAAATGATAGACTACAACTGCTTAATCTCTCGTAAAGACTGCGACACTTGCAAAGTCAAGACTTGGAGGTTAATTATCTACTTAAAGTCAGTAGAGAAGACTGTATGCTGTTTGGGGGAACTTTGAAATGCTATTATGAAGGTAGCTACCCCAGAATTTGGACCTATAAACAAAGTAACTATAAACCATTACTGAAGGGCAGTACAATGAGTTACTTGCTGTGCAGTGTCTTGCGTCCAGCAGATTCAGACAACGGATATCTACTTGTGGAGTTAAGGACTCATGTTCTTTACGTCATAATAAATTTCAGAGTAAAAACTCATTCGACCTCTCCCCTTTCTTTCATTTAATATAACTACTTGCTCCACCTTCATTCCTTTCAATCTGTGTGTATGTGTGTGTGTGTGTGTGTGTGTGTGTGTGTATCTATCTATCTATCTATAGCCCGACGCCCTAATCCCGCAAAGGGTGGTCGCAGACAAAACGCCTCCAAGTCACTCTGTCACCCACCATTTGACTACTCTTCCCCCAACTCACCCCCCCCCTCCCTCATATACCTCTCAACTCCATCCCTCCACCCCGTCCTCGGTCTACCCCTCCCTCTCCCTCCCTCCACCTCACCTACATACACCTTCTTAGTCAGTCTTTCATTCTCCATTCTCTCCACATGTCCAAACCACCTCAGTGTATTTCTCCTAATCTTCTCAACCACATCCACATCTACCCCACAACGTTCCTTCACTTCTTCATTCGTCAACCTGTCCCTCCATGTCACTCCACATGCTCCTCTCAAGTAACTCATTTCCACTGCTCTCACTCTTGACTTGTTCCCCTCTTGTAAGGTCCACGCCTCGCTTCCATACGTCAGGGTAGGGATCACGATACCATCATGCAGTGACTTCTTAACTTCCATACTCACCTCCCTATTTCTCATCACTGCTTTCAGTGTACCAACAACCTTCCTTCCCTGCTGTACCCTTTAACGTACTTCATCCCCCAAAGTTCCATCCTTACTCATCACACTACCCAAGTACTTGAATGCACCCACATTCTCCATATCCTCACCATCAAACCTCACTGCACACTCTGTGACTTCATTCCTCTCAAACACCATAACTTTACTTTTGTTTACATTAGCTTTCAGCTTCCTCCTCCTACACACTGTCCCAAATTCATTCATCAAACCTTGCAACTCCCATTCATCTTCACTCAACAATACTGTATCATCAGCAAACAGCAACACCGGATGTTTCCAAATCTCACAACCCCATTCATATATATATATATATATATATATATATATATATATATAATATATATATATATATATATATATATATATATATATATATATATATATATATATATATATATATATATATATATATATATATATATATATATATATATATATATATTAAACAGCCATGGAGACATCACACACCCCTGTTTCAGTCCCACATTGAGATCAAAGAACTCACTCAGCTCACCATCCACTCGCACCGTAGCCCTAGTTCCCTCGTACATACTCTTCACAGCACTCAACAATTTCCCCTCCACTCCATATATTCTTAATACCTTCCACATACCTTGCCTATCTATTCTGTCATAAGCTTTCTCCAAGTCCATGAAGGCAGCATACACTTTCCTTCCCTTCTCTAGATACTTCACCACTAAACATCTTAGAACAAATATCTGATCTACACACCCTTTTCCCTTCCTAAATCCCCCTTGTTCTTCTCCAACTAGCTCCTCTGTCATATGCCTAACCCTATCAATGAGTATTCTACCATATATTTTAACAGTCACACTAAGAAGGCAAATACCCCTAAGGTTACCACATACTTCTCTCTCCCCTCTTTCTTTATACAGAGGAACAATTATACCTGATTTCCAGTCCTCTGGAACCCTTCCCTCTTCCCAAGCCAATCTACACAACTTCCATATCCACTCCACAACAATCTCACCCCCATACCTAAGCATTTCACCACACACTCCATCAATTCCTGGGGCCTTCCCCAGCTTAATCTTCTTCATCGCTTCCACTACTTCCGCCCTACTGATCTCTTCCTGCCTCCTCTCATCTCCTCTTCTCCCAGCCATTCCCCAACCACTTATACTCACACTGCTCTCACTCTCTACATTCAACAAATCTTCAAAGTGCTCCTTCCATCTCCTCAATTTCTCTCTCTTCTCCACCAACAATCTATTATTCCTATCTTTCACTCCCTTACTATTTCCCCTTTCACACAGCCTTACTTTCATTACCTCCTTTTCAAAACAATTTCTTACTCTCCCTCCATTTCACACTCAGATTCCTCCCAAACTCTTCATCCACTTTCTTCTTACTCTCCTTCACCAGTCTCTTAACCTCCATTCTCTTGCTCACATATACCTCTCTCTTCTCTCTCTCATCTTCTCCCCTACCTCTACTCGCCAACCATTCACCATATGCCTTCTTCTTTTGTTCCACAGCTCGTTTCACCTCATCATTCCACCATGCTGTCCCTTGCACACCTTTGCATCTCCTCCTCACTCCACAAACCGACTCACACGCTGCGCCTATCTCTTCCGTGAATATCTTACATACGTCTTCCACCCCTTCCATCTGCTCTAGCTCATACCTTCCCAATCTTTCTTCCACTATGCTCTTATACTCCGTCATTTTCTCACTATCTTGCAATTTCTCCACTCTTCTCACAGGAGCTGCTTCCTCCTGTCTTCCCCTTCGTCTCCTCAACCACTTTCTTTGCATCTCTACCTTGGCCATCACTAAGTGATGGTCCGAGACTCCATTCCCCCACCCTCTCCACACTCTTGTATCCAATATTTGTCTTCTCATTCGCTCATCCACACACACGTAGCCTATCATTGCCTTTCGTTCAACAAGTTTACCATCCATCCTCCTCCTTACTCTCCATGTATACCGGTGGATCATCTTATGACGAAAGTAGGTGTTGGCTATTGCCAACCCCTTTCAAGCACAGATGTCCACCAAAGCACTACCATTCCCATCTTCTTCAGCTGGCACACCCCACTGACCAACCACTCCATCCACTCGTACATTCCCAACTTTGCCATTCATGTCTCCAATCAACAGCACTCTCTCGCTCCTCTCAACCTTGTCCATACATGCTTCTACTCTCGCCCAAAACTCATCTTTCACTCTTGCCACTCGATCCTCTGTTGGAGCATACACACATACAATCGCCCATGCTTGTATACCTACTTTCATCCTCACCCATACAATCCTTGCACCCACTGTTCCATACTCTCTTATATTCTCCTTCCACTTCATGCTTATCATCAGACATACTCCCTCTCTTGCCCTCTCATTCTCACTGACTCCCGCACATATACCTACACCATATTCCCATTCTCTCACCCTTTCACCCTTCCATTTAGTTTCAGTCAATCCACCTATATCCACTTTTGCATCCTCAAGCACCTGAACAATCTCTCTCTCTTTCACTTCATCATTCACTCCTCTCACATTCCATGTTCCCACCCTAAGAATGTCCTTTGTCCGTTCCTTAGTCGTCAACGTATGGTCCGTCCGGGTCCGAGGCGCTTTATTCGCTTTTTTAGTTAGTTCTTTTTACGGGGTGGGGCACTAACCCACCACCAACCCTTTTAGTCGCCTCGTACGACAAGCAGGGATACTGGGGGAAGGCGTCTATCGCCAACTCACATGACGTGGTGTTACCTGCAAATACCTGTTGTATAATGAGTGACAAACCAAATGGTTCCCTAAAATCCAAGAAATAACATTTACTACGCTCCGGTGGTAACCTTATAAACAATTTTTGGGGTAGGATAGAAAGAATTATGTTCCTCGTAATCTGTATGGCCTGAGAGCAAAAGGGAGAGGGTGGCAGGGATTAGGGTTACCCCAGCCTCTGTTCCCACACCTAGCTAAGGCTAAAAGGTTCAGAGAATTTAGTCGGTGTTTATTATATCTCTCAATGGTCTTCAAATATTTAATAAGTGGAAATGTGTAAAAGCCTTGCACTTATTTGCTCCATAAAGCATGTTAGATTTCGGGAAATTCATAACATAATGGATATGTGATATCACTTGATTACCATAAATGACGGTGTCCAATATTTGTACGACTCTTGGAATAACTTACACCCATTGTCATGAACGTCAGATCGGTCAACTAATAAACGGCCTTTTATTTTATTTCATATTCATTAATCATTCAAGCGAGCGACCGAAGACAGCAAGGGTGAACAATAACAGGCATTGTTTGCTTCCCAGGACAGCGAGTAGGAGGGTGTATTAAATAGGATAGCCTCTAATCATGCAGTATTGTGGAAATGTTGAACTTACAGGTATGATTTATACCTTTTTCAAATCATCGTAAGAAATTAATGTGACCGCGTGAAATGGAGTTTCTCAAAATTCGCGATAATAATTTACACAAATAATAACTGTATTCTCACAACCGCCATGGGGTGAGCTTCTTGAAGTTGTTTTTTAAAGTAGTTCATCTAATTGAGCATCCTTATGAACATACTATGACGAAAACTTGCTTATAAATAATTATTTAATGACAGATTGTGTGAATGATTTTGTCTGGTGATGACTGGCACCGCTGTCGACATACTCAAAGTGTGTGACTTACTGCCGTAGTCTTAAACTATGGCAGGCGTTCACCTTGCCCAGTCCGTATCTTTTGGTAAACTTAACGCACGAAAGGGAGCGTTCCCCGTTGGACGGGAGAGGATTACCACAGCATAGTACTGGAATCCGCGGGGAGTCTCATGGCATCCTTTCGCATCCCCTTCATCATATTATAGCGGCATTGTGCAAAGAAAACTGTAAAAACTGAAGGACCCTATGGTGTGTGTGATGGGAATTTTAATTTATTGATAAAAAGATCGTGTAAAGAAAAAAAAAATAAAGGTTTAATATTTTTATCGTTTTAACAGACTTCACCACTTCTCCGGAGATGGTTAATATACGACGAGACGAAAACAGAGATACTGTATCCATTTCTATTTTATTTTTCAGTATTTCTACCAAGCTGTTTATGAGATATAGTGCATGATACTTTTATAAATAGTTTGATTAGTTCATGAAATTATTCCTACAGTAAAGAATGGCCGAGTACTACCTAAACACACGAATCGTGCACAGCCAGTTAGTTTGAATTACAAAGTCGCATGTTTGCCTTTGGTAAACTTATACAAGTCCGCATTTTTTTTTTTTTTGGCTTGGCAATATATTTTGCTGGTGTTTTTTGGCGTGATTTGAACGAATTTGACCTATATCTTCGGTGCTCGTGATTGGTTTTCAAATTAACCCCCAATCCCAAGTGTCTTGGGGGACTGGTGGGTTTGCGGGATTCTACTCGTACATTTGATAAGTGACAAAAAAAATCATTTGGGGTAGAAATGTAGTCAAAATCGGTATGACCAGCCAAGGTGTATTCGTAGGGTTATAACTGACCTTATGAACCACTTTGAAGCAATGTCTGTCACCGAATTGTCCCCGTGGTACAGGTAAGGTATACATACTCATGTACAGTATTCAGTAACAAATGCCAGTCTTTAATAATAAAAGAGGTAAGAATTGCTAACATTGAGAGATTATATTGTATATGAACCTTAGAAACTGTCATTTTCTTTTCAACAGTTTAAATTTAAAACTAATCAGTGTTACTAACTGTTAGCAACGCCTACCCACACGAAGGGGTGCGCTCTCACCCTTTCAGGATTACCACTTACGCTGAAGGTGTGAGCTTCCACTTCGAGCGGGGTGCGGGAAGGGTAATCCCTGCCCTCCGCCAACCTACTTGCTGACACGTGGGGAACACGTGTGGATTGGTTATATGGTTACCACCCAGCCTTGCAAATGATTTCCTGGCTTTCCTGGGGCTTTCCCCGATTTAACTTTCTTCATCCATGCTTATTGTTAAGATACGTATAAGACGTAAATCGTCTACTAAACCTCAAGCGTTACTCAACACCTTACTTGTATATTCCCCTCTTTATCCGTCCTCTTATTTACTTCCTATATTTCAAACTCATTTCTTTTACGTTATGAGGAAAAAGAAACTGCTGTCACGTAGACTATACCTGGAATAACCGACGACGAAGTCGAGGCCTAGAGAAGAAGCTGTGGCAATAAGTCCTTGAGCCCAGTGACCTGACCAGTCTACCTGCAAGGAACTGCGGACCTCAGGACCCTCGGCAGCCGCTGCGTGGACATTTTAGTCGAAGACCACGTTTCCACGAAAGCAGAAGCACACTCCCCTCGTGAAACCGCCAAGGAGACACTGAATTATCCGGATGGCGATTCTCCAGAGGGGCATCGAACACTAGTCCTGTAGGCCAATGACCCGACAAATTTATCGGCGAGGCACTCCACGCCATTAGTCCAACGGGATATCGAACCAGGGTGGGGCGTCGCTTGCCGAGGACCGGATTTCCACGTGCATTCAACGATCCAAAGGCAGCGTGGAGGAAACAACGGCAGCGGTGAGGAAACGTGACCCTCCGGGACGCTGGGAGGAAGTGAAAATTTGGGCTCCCATGTAGACGTCCTCGCTGCTCTACCTCTCCCTGTACTTATTAATTTCATATTATCTTATTTTTTCCTTACTCATCAGTTCTCCTATTCCTCATTCACTACTACGCTTAATAATTTTTTTATTATTTTTATTTACTTTATCTCCTTTTCTATCCTAGTACATTCATCTTTCTAATGTCCTTAACCTATTCGCTCTATTGCTCTTATCTCCATGCTTCTATAATTTTATTGTCTTATTTTTTCTTTCTTTATCAGTTTCCCTTCCTTGCACATTCCAGTGCTCTTTAACCCCTTCACTACGATCACTTGCATTTATTGATTTATTTCATGCATGTTTCTTTCGCGCAATTTTACTTATCTTTGGGAAGACTGTTACTGAAGAGGTTGATGAAGGCTATAACTAACCCTGCCATTTCTCAAAATCCCTCATGGAGGTTAGTGAGACGATATTATTATTTTTTTAAGTGTCTTTTGTCCTTGTGGGAGATCAATTAAGACTTTCGGTTGTATTCAAGTGACTTTTGATATTTCGTAACATTTTGCCTTTATTATACATATCACATTTCCATATTCTCATGTACTTTATTGGTGTATACATTACTGATATTGAAAACATATATACGGTATATAATATACAAGAGAATGACGAAGCTTTTTATGCCAAATAAATCACTTCGAAAAAGTAATACAGAACCTTCTAAGTCACTTAGAACAAGACCCTTCTTATCGAGAATGTCATGGATCGATCTCGCGATCTCGCTACCAGCAGTCCACTACCCTACCGCTCTACCACCACACCCACTTACAAGACAACCCCTTAACTACGATTGCCTGTTTAATATTTTACTCTTGTTACTTCGAGGAGCTTCCAAGCAGTGAAGGCGTTAATTAATGCTAAATCTAACCCCTTCAGCTTGAAACATCTATCCTAAGCTTAATTAAACAGCCCGGGAATAACATTAAAAAACTAGAGAAAATACCTCTTCGGAATGAAGAGGTTAAATACTCACACATGTACTTAGAAATAATTGAGAGACTGGATCCAATACGAGAAAAGCCGGATGCTTTGACGTGCACAGTAGACGTGCTGACTCCCTTACCCACTACGCAGCTTTAACACCACCCTCAAAACACTCACTCCTGTGTTCAGTAACTCGGAGTATCTGCTGTGTTATAAAACGAACGCTATAACTGAGGCAGTTAAAACAGCAGTGACATTAGTTCTGGTGTTAGAACAGCAACGATATTAGCCCTGCAATTAGAGTAAGTCTTAAATCACCAGCGCATTCACTCGCTGCGGTCGCTAGCGCTCACCGTGTCGGGAATATGGTGGTTTTGGTGCTACCTGTGATGGCGAAGCCCATTACAGGAGGATAAAAGTGGCCAGAACACTCCCTCAGAGGACATCAGTATGTGCTCCCCCCCCCCTCTCTCTCTCTCACCAACTAATCTGAACAGTTATTTATTACCTGTATTATGCACTACGACGATAATTTTCGTGTAGACCGCTTCAGGAGTAATTGAATTGTTTTGAAGTAATCGTCTTACTAAAGAAACAGGAAAAAATAAGGCCAGTCAACGCATATGCTCAGAGCTGATATTTTTTCTTTTCCTGTTGTAACGGGAGTGCCAGCTTTTCTTGTCACCAGCTGTCCATCCCATCCACCTAAATCAGTACAGCCAGGTTTCACTGGTGTTAAATCACTCCGACGAAGACGTAATTTATGTTCTTACGACACTGATCAGTTCAAAAGAGTGACCAAGTCGTGGAGGAATATTTAATACAATATTTCACTCTTTGTCAAAAAAATCTGTTAAGTGAATAAATTCCCCGATAATATCAGGAATATCTGAAAGGCGTCAAAATAATGAGGGTGCAATCTTTTGACTGCAGTGAAATCTTTCATAACTTTTTAAATTTCCACAGGTGACTTATTCAGCTTAAAACATTGAAGTGTAGGAGTTAGAGAAACCTTCATTACCCCTTCCATTACAAAAAGTCTCTTCTCAACGGATTAAAATTGTATTTACCAATATTAATTATTAAAGACGGGGTCATACCAAGCTATCCATCCATCCATCCATCCATCACCCAGTCCTACGTTGCCCAGTGAGGAGCGTAGTAGCCCGAGGCTAGCAGTTGGTCCTGACATTTAAGATGAGATTGACCAGCCTCACTCATCCCTGAGTGGCATTACGTGAGCAACAAACTCCAACTACCCCATGGATATAAACCTTCACCGGCTCAATCCGATTGGAGCACAATAATTACCAACTAAACCACCAGGCGCCAAAATTTGATTATATGGTTACCACCCAGCGTAGTAAATGGTTTCCTGATGTACAGGAAACCATTTGGCTTGTCACTCAGTGTAGAGTCACCCACAGGCAGAAGGAAGAGGAAAGAATGAAGGAAAGAAAGACAGGAGTGTAAAGTCACCCGTAGGCAGAAGGACGAGGAAACTCTGAAGGAATGAAAGACAGACGAGGATGGAAGGAAAGAAGGATGGAGGAGAGGAAAAGGCAGACACCCGAGAGCAGCACTACACTGAGTGGTGGTGAGCGCCCCCACCTACCACATACAAAACTGAAAGGTTAATAATCTTTTGATCATAGAAAGTGAGATTTTTTATCGCCCCGTATCCACGAGGAACCAGTAATTAGTTCCAGTTTAAGTTCAGGCAGTGTGTGCTGTTAAACTCGCAGCGTTCCATCAGTTATCCAGCAGAATGGACTTTCTTCACATCCAACTTCTGCTGAGGCTATTACCTCAGCGAGGAGGCCAGATGGAAACATCAGCTTTTACGCATTCATGTGTGCATACTGCACCGTTGATATGCATAAATTTCCATGAAAGTGTTTATTGCAATAGATGTATAAACATTAAGATCACGATCTCTGTCATTGCCATCACTGTCATCACTACCACTTTCATCACTAACATCATCACTACCACTATCATCACTAACATCATCACCACCACTTTCATCACAACCACTTTCATCACTACCACTTTCATCACTATCGCCTTCATCACAAACATCATTATTACTACCACCTTCATCACCAACATTATCATTACCTCTTTTAACATCATCGTCACTACCACTTTCATCACTAACACCACCATCACCATCACTTTCATCATAAACATCTTCATCACTACCGCTTTCCTCATTATCAGTTTCAACTGTGTGCGGATCCCACGTCGCATGCACTCCAGGTCACGGATTTGGTGTCGCTAGGTGTGCCCGCGACACAAATCTAAGCGACACACTTTCCCCTGGTGACGTTCTTTCTGCTCTGGTGTACGGATCACAAAGTTCCTTGGATTTGTAAACATTGTTTTAGGTTAGGTCAGGTTTAGTTAGGGTGGGGTTGGTAAAATTCAGTTAGGTTAGGTTGGTAGGTTAGTATGGTCGTAGCTTGGGGGTGGAGGCGCCCCTCCTCTTTCTAAAAGAATACGCTGAACTGGAAGTTTGTCATTTATTCTTTTATCCGTTTATGTTTTTATTTTCATGTTGACTCATTCAAATATAAATTATTGTTGTCTGGGTTGTTTCCTTTACTGTTTAACCCGAAATAATACACCCGAAAGGATACTTCACAAGGAGTCAATAGCCAGGGACACTCTTGTCCAGCCACGTGCGTCCCCAGCTCCATCAGTGTTTGCTGCCGAAAACTGAACAGGAACCGTGCGACGCGGAAATGCAATATGCCAGTTTTCTTCATAAAATACCTCACATCATATTCTCAATTTCTTTCTTGTTTATTTTCTTCTCACGTATTTCTCATATCATAATGTACATCAGCATTAAGTAGCGGTTGTGGTAGGTGGTGGTGACCATCAACCACTCACCTGATGTTGTGCTGTCTTCTTCTTTCATCGTTATCATTCTTTTTCTCTGTCTGCCTTCCTGCCTTCATATTTCTCCCATTTTTCCTGTCACTTTTTATTGCTCTTCTTTCTTTTTCAGTTGGCTTTACATTGAGTGTCAAGCCTAATGGTTTCCTGTAAGCCAGGAAATCATTTGCAAGGCTGGGTGGTAACCATGTAACCAATCCACACGTGTTCCCCACGTGTCAGCGAGTAGGTTGGCGGAGGGCAGGGATTACCCTTCCCGCACCCCGCTCAAAGTGGAAGCTCACACCTTCAGCGTAAGTGGTAATCCTGAAAAGGTGAGAGCGCACCCCTTCGTGTGGGTAGGCGCTGCTAACAGTTAGTAACACTGATTAGTTTTAAATTTAAACTGTTGAAAAGAAAATGACAGTTTCTAAGGTTCATATACAATATAATCTCTCAATGTTAGCAATTCTTACCTCTTTTATTATTAAAGACTGGCATTTGTTACTGAATACTGTACATGAGTATGTATACCTTACCTGTACCACGGAGAAAATTCGGTGACAGACATTGCTTCAAAGTGGTTCATGCGGTCAGTTATAACCCTACGAATACACCTTGGCTGGTCATACCGATTTTGACTACATTTCTACCCCAAATGATTTTTTTTGTCACTTATCAAATGTAGAATCCCGCAAACTCACCAGTCCCCCAAGACACTTGGGACTGGGGGTTAATTTGAAAACCAATCACGAGCACCGAATATATAGGTCAAATTCGTTCAAATCACGCCAAAATACACCAGCAAAATATATTGCCAAGCCAAAACAAAACACTGCGGACTTGTATAAGTTTACCAAAGGCAAACATGCGACTTTGTAATTCAAACTAACTGGCTGTGCACGATTCGTGTGTTTAGGTAGTACTCGGTCACTCTTTACTGTAGGAATAATTTCATGAACTAATCAAACTATTTATAAAAGTATCATGCACTATATCTCATAAACAGCTTGGCAGAAATACTGAAAAATAAAATAGAAATGGATACAGTATCTCTGTTTTCGTCTCGTCGTATATTAACCATCTCCGGAGAAGTGGTGAAGTCTGTTAAAACGATAAAAATATTAAACCTTTATTTTTTTTTCCTTTACACGATCTTTTTATCAATAAATTAAAATTCCCATCACACACACCATAGGATCCTTCAGTTTCTACACAGTTTTCTTTGCACAATGCCGCTATAAAATGATGAAGGGGATGCGAAAGGATGCCATGAGACTCCCCGCGGATTCCAGTACTATGCTGTGGTAATCCTCTCCCGTCCAACGGGGAACGCTCCCTTTCGTGCGTTAAGTTTACCAAAAGATACGGACTGGGCAAGGTGAACGCCTGCCATAGTTTAAGACTACGGCAGTAAGTCACACACTTTGAGTATGTCGACAGCGGTGCCAGTCATCACCAGACAAAATCATTCACACAATCTGTCATTAAATAATTATTTATAAGCAAGTTTTCGTCATAGTATGTTCATAAGGATGCTCAATTAGATGAACTACTTTAAAAAACAACTTCAAGAAGCTCACCCCATGGCGGTTGTGAGAATACAGTTATTATTTGTGTAAATTATTATCGCGAATTTTGAGAAACTCCATTTCACGCGGTCACATTAATTTCTTACGATGATTTGAAAAAGGTATAAATCATACCTGTAAGTTCAACATTTCCACAATATTGCATGATTAGAGGCTATGCTATTTAATACACCCACCTACTCGCTGTCCTGGGAAGCAAACATTGCCTGTCATTGTTCACCCTTGCTGTCTTCGGTCGCTCGCTTGAATGATTAATGAATATGAAATAAAATAAAAGGCCATTCATTAGTTGACCGATCTGACGTTCATGACAATGGGTGTAAGTTATTCCAAGAGTCGTACAAATATTGGACACCGTCATTTATGGTAATCAAGTGATATCACATATCCATTATGTTGTGAATTTCCTGAAATCTAACATGCTTTATGGAGCCAAATAAGTGCAAGGCTTTTACACATTTGCACTTATTAAATATTTGAAGACCATTTGAGAGATATAATAAACACCGACTAAATTCTCTGACCCTTTTAGCCTTCGCTAGGTGTGGGAATAGAGGCTGGGGTAACCCTAATCCCTGCCACCCTATCCCTTTTGCTCTCAGGCCATACAGATGACGAGGAACATAATTCTTTCTATCCTACCCCAAAAATTATTTATAAGGTTACCACCAGAGCGTAGTAAATGTTATTTCTTGGATTTTAGGGAACCATTTGGTTTGTCACTCATTGTACAGCAGGTATTTGCAGGTAACACCACGTCATGTGAGTTGGCGATAGACGCCCTCACTTCATATATATATATATATATATATATATATATATATATATATATATATATATATATATATATATATATATATATATATATATGTATATATATATATATATATATATATATATATATATATATATATATATATATATATATATATATATATATATATATATATATATATATATACTACGTGTGTGTGGATGAGCGAATGAGAAGACAAGTGTTGGATGCAAGGGTGTGGAGAGGGTGGGGGAATGGAGTCTCGGACCATCACTTAGTGATGGCCAAGGTAGAGCTGCAAAGAAAGTGGTTGAGGAGACGAAGGGGAAGACAGGAGGAAGCAGTTCCTGTGAGAAAAGTGGAGAAATTGCAAGATAGTGAGAAAAGGACAGAGTATAAGAGCATAGTGGAAGAAAGATTGGGAAGGTATGAGCTAGAGCAGATGGAAGGGGTGGAAGACGTATGTAAGATATTCAGGGAAGAGATAAGCGCAGCGTGTGAGGCGGTTTGTGGAGTGAGGAGGAGATGCAAGGGTGTGCAAGGGACAGCATGGTGGAATGATGAGGTGAAACGAGCTGTGGAACAAAAGAAGAAGGCATATGGTGAATGGTTGGCAAGTAGAGGTAGGGGAGAAGATGAGAGAGAGAAGAGAGAGGTATATGTGAGCAGGAGAAGGGAGGTTAAGAGACTGGTGAAGGAGAGTAAGAAGAAAGTGGATGAAGAGTTTGGGAGGAATCTGAGTGTGAAATGGAGGGAGAGTAAGAAATTGTTTTGGAAGGAGGTAAAGAAAGTAAGGCAGTGTGAAAGGGGAAATAGTAGGGGAGTGAAAGATAGGAATAATAGATTGTTGGTGGAGAAGAGAGAGAAATTGAGGAGATGGAAGGAGCACTTTGAGGATTTGTTGAATGTAGAGAGTGAGAGCAGTGTGAGTATAAGTGGTTGGGGAATGGCTGGGAGAAGAAGAGATGAGAGGAGGGAGGAAGAGATCAGTAGGTCGGAAGTAGTGGAAGCGATGAAGAAGATTAAGCTGGGAAAGGCCCCAGGAATTGATGAAGTGTGTGGTGAAATGCTTAGGTATGGGGGTGAGATTGTTGTGGAGTGGATATGGAAGTTGTGTAGATTGGCTTGGGAAGAGGGAAGGGTTCCAGAGGACTGGAAATCAGGTATAATTGTTCCTCTGTACAAAGGAAAAGGGGAGAGAGAAGTATGTGGTAACCATAGGGGTATTTGCCTTCTTAGTGTGACTGGTAAAATATATGGTAGAATACTCATTGATAGGGTTAGGCATATGACAGAGGAGCTAGTTGGAGAAGAACAATGGGGATTTAGGAAGGGAAAAGGGTGTGTAGATCAGATATTTGTTCTAAGATGTTTAGTGGAGAAGTATCTAGAGAAGGGAAGGAAAGTGTATGCTGCCTTCATGGACTTGGAGAAAGCTTATGACAGAATAGATAGGCAAGGTATGTGGAAGGTATTAAGAATATATGGAGTGGAGGGAAAATTGTTGAGTGCTGTGAAGAGTATGTACGAGGGAGCTAGGGCTACGGTGCGAGTGGATGGTGAGCTGAGTGAGTTCTTTGATCTCAATGTGGGACTGAAACAGGGGTGTGTAATGTCTCCATGGCTGTTTAATATATATATGGATGGGGTTGTAAAGGAGGTGCAAGGTAGGGCAGTGGATGTGGGGGTGGCTCTAATGAATGAGGGTGAGATTTGGAAGCTTCCGGTGTTGCTGTTTGCTGATGATACAGTATTGTTGAGTGAAGATGAATGGGAGTTGCAAGGTTTGGTGAATGAATTTGGGACAGTGTGTAGGAGGAGGAAGCTGAAAGTTAATGCAAACAAAAGTAAAGTTATGGTGTTTGAGAGGAATGAAGTCACAGAGTGTGCAGTGAGGTTGGATGGTGAGGATATGGAGAATGTGAGTGCATTCAAGTACTTGGGTAGTGTGATGAGTAAGGATGGAACTTTGGGGGATGAAGTACGTGAAAGGGTACAACAGGGAAGAAAGGTTGTTGGTACACTGAAAGCAGTGATGAGAAATAGGGAGGTGAGTATGGAAGTTAAGAAGTCACTGCATGATGGTATTGTGATCCCTACCCTGACGTATGGAAGCGAGGCGTGGAACTTGCAAGAGGGGAACAAGTCAAGAGTGAGAGCAGTGGAATTGAGTTACTTGAGAGGAGCATGTGGAGTGACGTGGAGGGACAGGTTGACGAATGAAGAAGTGAAGGAACGTTGTGGGGTAGATGTGGATGTGGTTGAAAAGATTAGGAGAAATACACTGAGATGGTGTGGAGAGAATGGAGAATGAAAGACTGACTAAGAGGGTGTATGTAGGTGAGGTGGAGGGAGGGAGAGGGAGGGGTAGACCGAGGATGAGGTGGAGGGATGGAGTTGAGAGGTATATGAGGGAGGGGGGGGTGAGTTGGGGGGAGGGGAGTCAAATGGTGGGTGACAGAGTGACTTGGAGGCGTTTTGTCTGCCGCCACCCTTTGCGGGATTAGGGCGTCAGGCTATATATATATATATATATATATATATATATATATATATATACACACACACACACACACACACACACACACACATACACACAGATTGAAAGGAATGAAGGTGGAGCAAGTAGTCATATTAAATGAAAGAAAGGGGAGAGGTCGAATGAGTTTTTACTCTGAAATTTATTATGACGTAAAGAACATGAGTCCTTAACTCCACAAGTAGATATCCGTTGTCTGAATCTGCTGGACGCAAGACACTGCACAGCAAGTAACTCATTGTACTGCCCTTCAGTAATGGTTCATAGTTACTTTGTTTATAGGTCCAAATTCTGGGGTAGCTACCTTCATAATAGCATTTCAAAGTTCCCCCAAACAGCATACAGTCTTCTCTACTGACTTTAAGTAGATAATTAACCTCCAAGTCTTGACTTTGCAACAGTGTCGCAGTCTTTACGAGAGATTAAGCAGTTGTAGTCTATCATTTAATTCGAATTTCACACGTGCATAAAACCTCTAACAAAGAAAATTACTGGGTGAAGCTTTACACAATATTAATGAATTTTTATTCTAGCCTTAAATTAAAACGTTTGAGTACGGGGGAAAGGTGTAAATTTTCACATTCCGTCTTCCCACGATACGCTATTGATGTTGAACACGTCAGATATAATGGTGATGACTAGTGGTGAGTGGAGGCGGATAATGGCAACTGCAGTGGTGACGAATATCTTTAGACTGGGACTGGTGGATGATATTAAGAGCTTGAAGATGTGTCAGGTTTACCGCGCGAAAGAAGACCACATCCTGTACAAGTAGGATTGGTGATAATATATTGTACAGCAGAGGACCACCAGCCACTTCCATGTGCATCTGATGTATCTAACCACCAGTTGCATAATGCTTCATTCTGTGAGGGCAGTCACGATAAAAGGACATCCACACTTTTCTCTGGCTGCTTATTAAGAACCCCTCATCGCTAGACACACTTGCCTCCCTTGCTAAATTTCGCACATTATCGCTTCACTTCTTCCCGAGCGCTAGCAATGCTCATCCTAATTTCCAGCGCCAATCAACGCCTGAACTTTGCCAGCACGAAGCTGCGGCCTGATGACCGCCCTGTGTGGGGTGATGGCGCCTCCCTGCTGTGTCAGGACAAATTCTGGCTTTAATGGCCTCACTCCCTAGGTTTTATTCCACACGCTCTTGATGGCATGAGTAGAACCAAACCAGACATTTTTTAACCTGGGTGAGAAACAAGCAACGATGTTTATGTCACTGTAGACCGTTTTGATTCTCCACAAAATTATATCGTTATTCATTTTAGTGTGACAAATTAAGACAACAGTCTCATTTCGATCCCCTGACCATTATGGTTGTCGTGCATGGTGTCTTTTTTATGTTTATTGTGTTATGTGACAGATTCTGTTCTCTGTTTAATATGTGAGTATATACCAGCACACTATGGCCTCTTAACTATAAGTAGCTAACGTAACTAGTAATCAGCTGTTTTTATGTTAAAAGGTATGTTGATAACCCTCTAATCTATTGAAAGTTACTTTTTAAATTATAATGCTCCCGGTTAAACTTATACGATCCGAATCTGTAAATAACGTATGATTTGGGAGGTCAGTTATACAAACTATATTTCCCACTATAGTTCTCTTTCTCAGCATTAGTCACCCAGATCTGTATTCTGTTTCTCAGCACTAGTCACCCAGATCTGCAATATAAATGACGTATTTATTATGTGGCTTGATGGATCTTTTACATGAAGAAGTACACCCTCTGTATTCGCTTCTCTATTCTCTTATGTGTTCCTCGACATATTCCCCGGTTAATTAATATATGGAGTTGTCGTTTTTTATGGGCTAAGGGCTGGCCCATTACATCAGCTTTAAAATAAAATACCTGCCTGTGCCATGTATCCTGTAGCAAATGATTTATTTAATAAAAGGAAATCCGGTTTTCCAACGTGCGTTTGAGAGTTACACCAATTTTGCTGATCCCATTCCTATTATTCCCATGGGGTATGACAAAAAATAACAAAGAGTTAACACTGCGAGGTGCAGTTCTTATTCCACCAGATGCATGATGTCAGCTGAATGATGGAGGAGGGAAATTAAGGTTAGTGCTGGTGCAAGGCTGAAGGAGGTATGGGGAGGTAATGCCTGTGCTTAAGCCAGGCCATTACTGTATTATTCTTGTGTTTCATTCTAATTCTGACACTAATGCCTCAGAAGCAGGAGTTTCCTCAGGTGGATAACATCAAGTGTCGCTACCTGCAGTAATACAGCTTAGGCCCGTAGTCTCGACGGTTGAGGAAGCTCCCTAACGTCATTAGCTAAGCAATTTATTTTATTTAATAGACCATATTGTCCTGTCCCGTGGTATATAAATCCTTCCATTATCGCCATACACTGAACAAATAACGTAAAAGAATGTTAACCAGCCATATCCAAAAATAAATGGCTAAGGAAGCGGTGTTAGGGAGTTTCCTTAATCGACGAGAACAGGAGCCTAAGCCTCTTAATGCATGGTTGGATCCAAGTGTGTTGGCCATGGTGCCGTGTCAACACCCCTGGTTTATCACACTAAGGTGGTATCCAGTACTATGCATGTAGAGAAGGTAGCTGTTTTTGGTCACTGTATTTAATTCTCCCACACAAACCATCCTCGCTGACAAATTACTTAGTTGACTTAGTGCAATGGAATGTCTAACCCTCATTACTTTGGAAAATGATACATGCAACACCTCAAACTTTTTTCCGGATCCGCCCCTGTAATGCTTGTTTGCAATAAACAATTTTACTCCTATGGGTAATTTCCATACCACGTTGGACTTCAATCTGCAGCTTATTCCTAGTGGCTCGGTGGTAAAAGGCCCCAGGCGGGACGACAATCGGCCATGAAAAAGCCAGATGAAAACTACAGGACACGAATGGTGGTGGTGGTGAATCAGTCTTGTGATGATACTTTTGTTTTTTCACTTTAACTTGCCACAGATTTCCGTCACTTTGTGTATTATTTCATGTAGTTCAGCGGCTGATAAAGTTAATCCTGCAGCTCTACATTCTTTCCATAGCATTCGGCGTGATTAACATCATATTCTAGCGTTACTCTCTTATTGCAACTCAGCTATTACATTGAAGAGACTGCCAATTTTGAGTTAAAAAAAAAAATTAGTAAAGAAGTGTAGGTTGCTAGCCAACCCTACCTTCGGCTCTTATACCTCCACCGACTTCACTATGCCTAACGGAGAGAGAGAGAGAGAGAGAGAGAGAGAGAGACATGGCACAAGAGGAGACTAATTGGGCAGCAGTTTTAATTTACACCTGTACATGACAAATAAATATGGACAATGGCTTTGTCTTTTGTAACTCATTGGTTACCCTATGGATCTGTAACTCGCGTAGGCACATTTGCGTTTTAAAAAAAAGTCAGTTATAATATATATGTTTATATTACAATACCTATTACTGTTTTACTGTTAAGATATGAAACAAATTCCTAGATGATTTATTGGGGTAACTGTAGTGTTGTGAAAATAAACACAAATAACTGAAATGCATGAATCAAGTAATGTGGACTTCTTTGACTCAGAGCTTCAAGTTTCAACAAAATTCCCATCCATTATTCCTCTTGGTTCAACCTTTTCCATAAAAATTGTCAATAATTGGAAATAAGGCTTGTGTATGATAACGAAACTTAAGATAACTATTTCAGCTAATTAGTAACAAATTAAGTTTGTAGTAACAAATCACACTACAAATACCAAAACGTCTCAAACCATACTGTACAGTATGTTTAAAATACACATGACCAATGATATATACAGTTAGTATTGAAAGCCAAGCTAAAAGTCACAAACTAAAATCCTTGCCTTTGCCAGTGCGACACAAGGCAGATGCTGTCACCAGAAGCCCCCTCACTCGTGTTGTATTTCTTTCTTTCACTTCCACACTTTTGTTCTCCAGTTGGCCGTTCCATCTTTTTTATTTTTTCTCCAGCATTTTTACTTCCTCCTCCATTTTTTTTCTTCTCTCTGGCTCTTCTACCCTTGCTGGAAATATGTGGAAGTGTTTATATATTGCCTCCACTCTTACAGCAATGTTTAGTATCTTGGTTTACTCTTATGTTCTTGTCAGAAATATATACCATTGCTCTACCAGAGAAAGCCGAGAAACTAAGGACCGCCATTCCTCATCATTCACTCCTGTTCATCCCATCATGAATTAATGCCCGCTGTTTTCGCAAATCCGTATTTCAGAATCGTTGTTCGGAAAGATATCTTGTTTTTGGAACAGGGTTGGGTCTTCAGCTAATCAACAGCATGACGAATGTGAACACTTTCCCGCTGTCTTCACGGGTTCATGCTAACTGGGGACTGTTGCTGTAATCCACTTCGATGACGATTTCAGTAGCCGCATGAAATCATTTGAAGACAGAGAATATCACGAGAAATCAAAATTGTGAAATTACTAGCTAAGGGAAACTCCGGCTACTTCAGTATGAGACCTTAACTGTGTAAAATCACTTCTTATATAGAAAGAAGGCGTCGTAGTACAGAAAGTATTAAGTCACGTAACGAAGGGACTGTGAAACCCGCTGTAGTAAAGCCCTTCCCACCACTGATTGCAGCCTCTCCCCACCCTGCCTTCAGTGGACATCATTCTCACCATTTTTTGTCTCACGTCCTATTTGACCTCGAAGAATTTCACCCCTCCCCTCCCCCCTCCCGTCAAAAAAAATACGGTGTAGAAAGAGACCCTTTTGTTTAGTTCAGCTGTCACGTGAAGCCTTGAGAGAGGGATAATTAGAGGGAAAAAATTCAAAAACTGACACACACACACACACACACACACACACACACACACACGCAGTGTGGCACATCTCCCTTTTCTCGGTACGAGTGTGCAAAACTAGACCTGTAGCCATGTGTATTGTACTATATCTGTTGGACAGACCCACGGAAGCAGTTACTTACAGGTGGTTGGCGGGTTTGCTCGGCCAAACAGTTCAGAGTTAAGCAACAACAACAAGTGTCATGTCTGTTGAATTTATTAATTCTACCAAACAAATTACTAAAATAAAGTACAAAATTATTAGTTGTTCTTTACATACCGGTACGTGAATTGATACACGCTGTACTCGTGTGAACATTATCATCTCTTTTATTTTCACATGCTTCCATTATATTGCGTTCAGTATTTTTAATTTTTTATCATCCCCCTTGTTTTCATCTGCTTCCATTATATTGAGTTCACTGCGTTTCTCTTACGATCATCTCCCATGTTTCCATCTGCTTGCATTAATCGAGTTCAGTGTGTGTGTGTGTGTGTGTGTGTGTTTACCTTGTTTGTCATGTTCCAGGATGCCTGTGAGAACATGAGGCTCAACACGTAATTAACATCTTTTCTTTAAAGAATGCTGGCTTTTTTTTTTCCATTCTTTCCATTCCCAAGCACTCTCGCGATCCTCTCGCAAATCCGCTTCTGAGGACAATGCAATCTTATCTCTTCTCTCCTTCTCTCCGACTCTCATGCCTTTCGTCTTTTATGACATATGACTGACTGACGTATTTTCCGCCCATATTCATTTTCTGTGAGTTTTATTTCCTATCCCGCCAGCAAGGTTTTCTTCTGATTCTCCATACATATTTTTCCGCCTATCGTAAAATGCTTGGCATAAATTTTAATAGATAAATGATAGATATGAAGACAGATAGACAGACAGGTACATAGAGGCTGATAGAGATGGTAAGAAAATACTTGCTGTTACGTGGCATTAACTGGGCATTTAACCTCACCGCAGCCCTTACAACTATGAGGGGTTTAGTAGACGCCTTTGTTTTATACCTAGTGTCAGTCAAATATGATCAGCTTAAAGGAAGGCCTGGTAGTGAAGGGGTTAATACTCTCCTTGGCTTTATGGCCGCCCTTAACTCCCCGCCAAGGCTTGTCCGGGATATGAGAAAACTTTGCCAACAGCCGGTGCGTGGAAGCTCACTGAAAAACGCCAAGAAAAAACATGGTCACTGCCTAAACTTGTGCATTAGATGGAGTTACAGCCAGAATTATTCAGAAATATGAGATGGTTTACGTGCATTTCCCGTACAAGAAATTTGCATTTACTAAATAAAATAGGTTGTTGATAAATTAGCGTATATATTACTGTTTGCTGCTCACCAGGGAAATATTAACGGTGTGCTGGAATACAGGTAATGAATGTGAGATGAAGCTAAATGCAAAGGTATAATTATGAAGATACAAGGTGCCCTTAGACTATCTTCATTTGTCTAAACACATTTATGCATGTCACACACAAGTCAATGACTTCCGTATAATAATATTCACGCAACATCCTATCGCTTGTAATCTACCTTGTCAGTGATCATCGCCATCATGGTCATCACTGTTATATAGGCTATATATGACAACATTGTTAACATTACATATTATACAACAGTACTACCTTACTTCTCCGTGTATTTCTTTGACCATAAGTCTAGGTTATGTAAGTTCCCATGCATACATTTACTATCTAACCCCATTCGACCAATAAACCACGAATATTTTCGTTTCTCTAAAATTCACTACATTTCCTCTTTAAGCCATAATGGGTTGACACTGACAGAATGTGTGGAGAAAAGAGAGCAGATGAAGGAGAGAAGATGGCTAGGGTAACAGGAAAGTGCAAAATGAGTGGATGTGGAAGGAAAATGGAGAAGGAAAACTGGCGAAAAGAAAGAAATTGTAGGAGGGTGGAAAGAAGGCAGTGAGGGAGATGGAAATTGCAAAGAGAGTGGAAGCAGAGGAGGAAAACTGGAAAGAAGTGAAGGTAAGGTTAAGAGAATGTTGAGTAGGTCGTGAGAAGAAAACTTTGTAATGACCTCGTTCCTTGAGACGAGTTACTGCTTATGGCTGTGCATGCGACAAACGGGTAAATTTTCAGAAGTAACCAACGGTTTTTTTAATGATAATTTGTTTGTGTTCAAATGTGTTTTAATTAATTCTGACCTTCATTTTTGGGGGAAAACCCCCCCTTTGGAAAATTGAGTAAGAATTTCGAAAGTGGGCTTATCCGCCCAAATCAAGATCAAGATTAAATAAAAACACTATTTTGCATTATACTAACCTAACCTAACCCAACCTAACCCAACTTAACCTAACCTAACCCAACCTAACCTAACCCAACACAACCTAACGTAACCTAACCTAACCTGACCTGACTTACCTTTAAGGGTGTAGAATTGTTCCTTTATAATCGGAAACGGTGAATTTGCACTGGATCTTCCCCTTATTCTTCCGAATTTTCCTCCACCGGCCGCAGTACCACTGATGTCTACCTTCCCGATATTTGCAGGGCAAATTACACTCTTCACACTGTGCTTCACTTGGCAAAACCCTGTGTTTTCTTAGTAGTTCAATAGATGCTCCGTTATTACTGTAGTATTCCTTGATAATCTGCCACTAATCCTTGCCACAACCGATACAAGCTTGGAAATCAACATGTTCTTCACCACCGGAGGCCATGACTATGACTGACTTTCAAATCTTGGACCGCTGGGCGTCCCTGCGTCACCCACAAATACTTTAAGGTGATTGGCTGGTTTTACTTACGACTGTTGTGACTGGCTGGTTTCAAAAGTCCTTGTTGCTCGGGAACGCCTGATTGGCTGTTTTTGAAACTCACATACATACGAAAGTACCAGCCGAGTACATTCGAGTCCAGCCGACATAGACCAAGTGCACTCGCCTGCACCAGCCAATATGGCACAACATTCATCTGCTACCAGGCGTTAGCCTAACCTGTCACTACATAAATATCCTTACCAAATTCACTCCCCCAACTCAAACTAGGCTTAAAAGGTAAGACTTAGTTAGAATAGTTCAGAGACGTAATGTAATGAAAATCGGTAATGTTGGTTACTTCTAAAGTAATACCGACAAACGTGATGGCTGGAGGTGACTAGTTTAGGGAACACAGTGCAATAATAACACAATGCCAAGTTGGGAATATGATAGGGAAGAATAGAAAATATTATAATTTAATATAAAGAAGAATGACGAAGGGAAAGGTGAGCTGAAAGCGAGGCAAGTGAAATCCACATTTAAAAGAATTATAAAACACAAACAGCAGGAGCAGTTGAGGAGGGAAAGCGGAAATTGACTTCCTCACCATCTAAGTCTTCCTGTGACCCTACCCATCCTCCCAGCTTAGCGGCAAGCCCAAGAACAGGTGGGTATCTCCCTTTCATTCACGGAAGAAAATTAAATTGTGGCAGGAGCCCACTTCCAGCTTTTCCTTGTCTTATGTAAGCTTCTCCGCATCACGAAAAAAAGTACAACTGCATCAGAGCCAAAGCAGTTGCAGATACATGGCATTCGCGCAGTCTTTGTTTTACAAGCCTGTTTCTTCAACTGATATGTCAGTCCATTCAAGATCAATTGAAGGAACTATAGGCCTAATCACTCCTGCCGAGGTCAGCTTAGGTCTTGTTGTTGTTGTGAATATTTTCCCCACAACTCTGGTGGGGAACAGACAAACAAAAGGGCCCGTCAGGGAGAACAGCAGACGAAGCCCTCCAAAAGAGAGCATAGCGGGGCCGACGATGGCAGGCAGGGAAAGGCAGCAAAGGCAGGGAAGGGCCATGAGAAGGAGGGCAGGCAAGCACAGATGATGGCTGTGGAGGGCAGGGCTGGACGTGCAGAGGTGGACAGAGGCGCGGCGCCGGTGGAGGGCGCCGACGAAGAACTGCAGGTGGAAAATGCCCTGCCGCTGCCCTCAAACCCCCTTGCCCTTGGTGGAAAAGGGCCGTGAACACTCGCCCAGCCCCGCATCAAATGGAGATCGAGGAGGGAGGCCAGGACACGGTCGCAGGGAGGGCAGGCCCTGGTCCACGTGGGCGGAGTGAGAAAAGGAGTCTCGACCTCCTGGCGGGCAGGTCCTAGGCCGTCGCCCTCCGGGTGGAAAGGACAGGCCAACCCTCCTCGGTGGTGCTTGGGGCTGGTCCCGCAGCGGCCTGGAGTGGAGGTGTCGACGCGACGGGAGCTGGACTGCGAGAGTAGCATAGGTCTGTCTGAAGCCTTTGATTCACTTCAGTCAAGTTCAGAATCGATTTGGTAATTTCTGTAAAGCATTGCCAAAATTCAGCCTAATTGCAATAATTGTTTCTAAATTTGTCGCAATAAAATGCAGGTACTCGTAGAGTCTAATATGGGTATTAAATAATCCACCACTATACTGTACACTGACAGGCATCATTAGTGGGTAAGTAACCCGTGATATCAGGCACTGCACTTGAATTTCCTCACACATTCTTTGCCTGCGTTATTTACTCTAGTAATAAAATCCGTCTTCGAACTCGTGTCTCCCTTTTAGCACACGCAGTTCCTCATTCATACATTCAGTTGTATAATCTTATGCACCTGTTCTTAATAATTTACTTGGAAGATTATTATTAAACAGAAAGTATCAACAGCATGAAGGATACGAGTATCATACAAGGTGAAACATCATATGATATTCTAATAAATCTTTTTCTTGGCCAATTAATATTATTTATGCACTTTGTAATAATAAAAAAAAAAACTGATATGAATATTATCTAGTGGAGAGAGCAGAATGAACCGTTTGTTAAATATATGTAAGAAAAGTTGAATGAATGAAACTATACCAGTTACTGTTGATCAGCCCCAGTCTGTCTGGTGAAGCAGACCTATCAACCACAGGAAAGCAACAGTCCCTGCAGGGCCGTCCCTTGTAGTGAACCAATGTTTTCTTGTGGTTGACAGCGCCTAGCAACAGCAAGACGCGGGGAAAAATGTGGAGGTTGCGTCATGGGTGGATGCCACTTTTGCATTTCTTCATCCAGTAAAAGGGTCACCACCCAGCTCTGAAAATGGTTTTGTGTGTTACAGGAACCCATTAAATTTGTCATACAGTGTAGAGCCACCTGAAGAGGAAAGAAGAGTAATTAAAAAAAAAAGGACAGGAAGGAAACGAAGAAGTAGAGATGTGGGCAGACACAAAAATGGCGAGTGATAAACGTGAAGGAAGAAGTAGGCAGCACTACATCAAGTGAGTGGATGGTGATTCGCAGTGCAGTGGGAAAAGGCGGTGATTTTACCTTTGAACAAGAATAAAGTGAATCTTTAAAGGGAGTGCAAAAAGGAATTAGAGTAGTAGCGAATGATGAAGGGTAGAGCTTTTCAGATCCAGTGTATGCAGGTGATGATGATGTGTTACTTGCTGCTAGTGAACAAGATATTTCAAGACCAGTACAGAGTTTTGTTGATGCCACTGAGCTTCGTGCTCTGAAAGCAAAGTAAATTAGAGAAAAGTGATGGTCGTTGACAGAGAAGACGGCTTCCAGTGAGATATTATGGTTAATGGAGAAAGACTCAAATTGGTGTGAGTTTAAGTACTGGGTGCAGTGATTAGAAAGAGAGATCAATGTGCAAAAGAAGTGAAAAGTAGAGAGCTACAGGGAAGGGAAGTGGCTGGTGCTATGAAGTCCTTAATATGAAACAGGTCTGAGTGAGGTGGCTGCGAGAGGCTTGCATGAAAGAGCTTTATCGCCTAGGCTACTTTTACATACAAGTGTGAGATTATGTTGTGGCATGAAAATGAAGAGTCAAGAGTAAGAGCAATGGAAAGGGAGCAGTTGAGGAATGTTTGTAGAGTGTGGCGAGTGGACAGATTAAGAAAGTATATGATTGATGAAAGATGTGGAAGAAGGGAATCATGTAATGATAGTGTGTTATTGTGGAGAGAATGGGTGTGAACAGAGTGGTGACCAAGGTACATCTGAGCGAGCCTAAATGTGGAAGGAGGTGTGGTAGGCCAAGAGGCAGGTGGACAGAGGGTAAATGAGTTCGCACAAAAGCTAGAGATGGAGAGTGATTAAGCTTGGGAACTGACAGCGAATAGAGCTGGTTTGAAGAATTTTATACAGAAGTGGTTATGACAGGTTTGGCTTCCCTGTTCCTTCCCGGGCGAAATATTAGTCGTCGGACTGACTCCAGCTGACAGTGGTATGATGTGTGTAAGTGTGGATGTGTATACCTGTTAGGTGAGTCAGGAATCCCGGGACTTGAATGATGAGTGAATGAGTGTTATCCATTCAGCTAGGCAGGCTTAGGTTAGTTTCTTCAGTTAGACTTTTTTTCTTGGCTCTCTTGACCTTGCCTCATTCCATCCTAGAATGAGAAAAGAGGTATCGATGAAATGGTGATGATGATATAATAATAGTAATAATAATAATAATAATAATAATAATAATAATAATAATGACAGGTATATTGAATTATGAAACGCTAGTGTTCAAAATTTTCTGAGTCTTCTGTCTTCCTTAGTTCGTTATTTCTTGCGCTGAAGTTTATGTGACCTTATCTGTGTTGCAGTAACATCAGACAGTCTATTAGTATTACTAAAAGATACTACGTACGGCAGTATCTGTTGGAGTGTCTCTGATAAGAAAGAGTAGATTTGGAAACTACGTGTATATACTGTTTTTGGCTGATGACACTGAACTGTTAGGCAAGGATGACTGTGAGCTACAAGGTTTGTTGGGAAAGGAATATAAAAGTGACTGTACATAAGAGTAAAGTTATGGCCGGTAAGAGAAATAAAGTCACAACAAGCATGGTGCGTCTTGAGGGTAAGGAAATAGAGAATGTGAGTACGTTCAAGTACTGTGGTAGAGTGATGGGTAAGAATGGAAGTTTAGAGGATGAAGTGTTTTGGAAGGGTACAACAGGAAAGGAAGGTTCCTGGTTCACTGAAAGCAATGGAAGTAAGCATAATGTAGTGGGAGCAGTGGAAATAAGTTTTTTTTGTGAGGGGCATGTGGAGTTACATTTAGAGTCAGACAGACAACTGGAGAGGTAAGGGAACATGTGGCTGAGTTGTGAGAAATAGTCTGGGATGATTTGGCCTTGTGGGGAGGATGGAACATGAGAGGCTGGCTAGGGGAATGTATGTGAGTGAGGCCATTGAGGTGGAGGGGAAGAGGAGGAAAGGGAGACCGAGGAAGAGATGGGGGGATGAAGCAGGGACAGATATACGAGAGACAGAATATGTGAGATGGCAAGAGGACAGTAAAATGTAGATGACGACGACGTGGAGAGGGAGAAGAGGAAAAGGAGACCGAGGAAGAGATGGAGGCATGAAGTAGAGTACAAAGGAAAGCAAACAGCAACAGACCTTATGGTCCTTTCGAGACTGCTTTTTATAGAGTAGACTATGACTACGAAATCTAATTCTACATGCTGAAGGATACGGATAGTAAAGCAAGAAGGCTCTCCCCGCCTTCTAACCCTCCAGTTAAAACTGGCAGGGAAAAGTGAGAAAAACCACCATATAGCATGGAAAAACTGGCATGGGAATTTTATAGGAAAGACTGAAAGGAAAAGTGACATTCTATAATACTTTATCTATAAACTACCAGTTTGAGTGAGATATGTAAGAGACGGAGTATGAGAGATGGAGAGAGGACAGTAAAATGGTAGTTGACGGCGACGTGGAGGCGATGTGTTTGTGGCCACCCAATTCAGGATTGAGACTTCTGGCTATCGATATATAGATTTGTTGGGCGTTACCTATGGAAAGCTGTAGGAAGCCAAATCTTCCGTCTTCTGTAGACTCCTTGTTTTGTATTTTGTATCATTTGTAGGTTTTTGGTGGTATGAACAGATCAACATTCTTTTTCTGTGGTGATAATAGCATTTGTGGATTTTCAAAATGGTGTTCTGCCTGCAACTGTATACTTGGATCGCTACTGTTGGGAGTTTTTTTGTCCTCTACTTTTATTTTTTCTTTAATGAGGATGTATCCTTGACTGCCAGCATTACAACGCCACATGGATATCATCCATGTGCTGAATATTTTGAATTTAAAAAAAAAAAAGGATTTCGTAACAAAATGTGATGCTTTTTTACCGTGACTGTTATGGTTGGTAACCGTGAAGCGAATTTTTAGTTTATCAACAAATAATGGTTAGTACCGACCCAGCAAATAAAAAAACATCTCCATCATGTTTTCGTGATCGCAAATTGCATCGATAAGCCATAGACTGAGACTGAATCAGAATTATTAAGGAAAAAAAATATTTGTGCTAAAATAACTCTATCTATCTATCTATTGCCAGACGCCTCAATCCCGTTTGGGGTGGCCACAAACAAATCGCCTCCAAGTCGCCCTGTCCCCCGCCATTTCACTCCCCTGCTCCCAACTCACACCTCCCTCTCTCATATATTTTTTTTTTTTTTTTTTTACGTGTCCGACTCTGGGCAAAGGCTCAGCGCCTATTTTCTTGGGGGCAGTGGCCTATCCCAAGGCCCAGTTGTCCTCCTACACCTCCACATGTCACCACTTCGGCCCTAACACCCACCGTCCATACTGAATACATGCTAGGGCTGTCTCATACAGGACTGGTGTACTGGTATTAGCGGGGGTATTTTTACGACATGTCGGCGGGTCATCTGGTAGATCAGGAAAGTCTACTTTTTAGGAAATTCAAATCCTTAAACTGTTCCCTGCTCCAGCCGGGATTCGATCCTGGGTCCATTAGGACTGCAAGCCGCCTCTCTACCGATTCAGCTACCCCATCCCTCCATCTCATCCTCGGCCTCCCCCTCCCTCTTTCCCCCTCCACCTCACTCACATACACCCTCTTCGTCAGTCTTTCACCCTCCATCCTCTCCACATGGCCAAACCACCTCAGTATGTTCCTCATAACGCTTCCTATCACATCCACATCAATACCACAACGCTCCTTTATATCTTCATTCGTCAGCCTGTCTCTCCATGTGACTCCACAGGCTCCTCTTAAATAACTCATTTCCTCTGCTCTCACTCTTGACTTGTGTCCTTCCAACAACGTCCAAGCTTCACTTCCGTACGTTAGAGTTGGTATCACAATACTGTCATGTAGTAACTTTTTCACTTCCATGCTCACTTCCCTGTTTCTTATCACTGCTTTCAAAGAACCAGCAACCTTTCTTCCCTGCTGTACCCTTTCAAGCACTTCACCTTCCAAACCTCCATCCTTACTCATCACACTACCCAAGTACTTAAACGTACTCACATTTTCCAATTCCTCACCATCCAACCTCGCTGTACATTCACTGACTTCTCTCTCAAAAACCATCACTTTACTCTTCCCTACATTCACCTTTAGATTCCGTTTCTTACACACTCTCCCAAACTCATCCACCAAGCCTTGCAGCTCCCCTTCGTCTTCACTCAACAACACAGTATCATCTGCAAACAACAGCACAGGGAGTTTCCAAACACTATCCTCTCTCACCAGGGCCACTCCAACATCCACTACCCTACCTTGTACCTCTTTTATTACCCCATCCATATACAGATTGAACAACCATGGAGACATGACACATCCCTGTTTCAACCCCACTTTCAAAGAGAAAAATTCACTTAGTTCACCATCCACACGCACTGCAGCCTTCGCACCACCGTACATACTCTTCACAGCATTCAACAACTTCCCATCTACTCCATATATTCTTAACACTTTCCACAATCCTAGTCTATCCACCCTGTCATATGCTTTCTCCAAATAACGTGGTCTAAAAAGTATGATTGGCCAGTGATAAATTTAATCATAAAAATATCCATTGAGAGGACTGGGTGTGACTGATAAAAAAAAAAGAAAAAAGAAAAAGAAAGAAAAGGTTCAGTCTCCAGTATGCTGTAGGTAATCTGGTTTTGATGCTGAATACGCTTTTATCAGACACGCAGGTAAAATCCAATATACAATCTGGCAAAGGAAAAATTGGAATATTTTTAATTTGTGCGTTCCGGGATTTCGGATGAGAGAGAGAGAGAGAGAGAGAGTGTAAATTACTTTTCTCAGAATACGTAAGGCTATATTGGAATAAGACAAAGTAGTGTTATTTATTAACCCAGCTTCAGATTTCTAAAGTTAAATTCTTTATGCTAATAGAAGCATTTTTTTTTTTTTAATACAATGCGTACAGCCATGAGCAAAAATTGGTGAACATTTTCCTGCTAGCTGTGGTAATGGAAGGTATTACATGAATTATGTTTATGTGAAAGCAGTGTGAAGTAAACAACAAAAGAGTATGAAAAGGAGGGATGCATTCTATTGTTTGGGGAGGAATAAACAATATGGAAGGCAGGACATAATGCTGGCAATGGACTGTCGGCGAAATTTTGCTCACGACTGTATATGCCAATGGTTTAATTTCTAATATCACAGGTTATTCTTAACTCTTTCCTTATTGTGACGCTTTTTTTTTTTAGTCTTATTTACGCCGTGTCCGAAGATTTTTATTCTGTTCATGAAAAGACTCGAACTGAAGGGGAACCATCTTTAACTTTTGAGGAAGACGAACTTTCTCCTTTATTTCCGCTATTTCAAGATTATTTCGATCAACTGTTTGCTGCATTTTTTATGGTGAATCATCTAGCACACTTCACCTTGTACGTCATTAATACCGTTTTAATATCTATATAGTATTACAAACTGCATTTACATAGATTTTAAGTTATCAAATACAGAAATAACCTGATAAGAGAGAAGTGTCAGAGAACCACAAAAGATGACGAAAATATGGT
Organism: Coenobita brevimanus; assembly: GCF_032717465.1. Lineage (NCBI taxonomy): Eukaryota > Metazoa > Arthropoda > Malacostraca > Decapoda > Coenobitidae > Coenobita > Coenobita brevimanus. The sequence continues at coordinate 5,338,474 of NC_137043.1, read as the reverse complement.
CAAGGTTGATGCTAAGAAAGGTAAAGCATATATGATAAAGGTGAGAAATATATCCTTTCTCCTGAGTTCTTTAAACTGAACTGTGCTTTCCTACGGATGGTTTAATTTACCTTACACAGGAATCGTACAATGAAGGTACTAAGAATATCCTTCCCGAGTCTCTTCACAAAGATGATCAAATATCTTTTTCTTTTCTTTTACCAACAGACGACTTTATTAACCACAAGTAAGGCATTCTGTAATGAAGAAATTGAATATTTTAATGATTGATGAAGTGCATTCTGCTATATCCTGTTTTCTTAGTAAGCTTTTCTTAGCTTAATATCCACCACACTTACATTAAGAGTTGTCTACCTATCAAACTCTTTCCTTCCTACAACCGATCATACTCTCGCAAAGCTATAATTCCTCGCCCAATCTTATGCCTTTCCTACCTTTGGTAAGTCAAACTTTTTAACTTCTTTACAAATTTTACGTCTCTCAGTACACACCTCCCGTTGCTCCACAACAAACACCTTCCTTCCATTCGCATACACAAACCATTTCAGGTCTACATAAACTTTTTTTTTTTAATCACTGATGGTGGAGAGACTCTTGTAGTTTTAGCAGGACAGGACCTGCATAGGAATACCTCAGTATTCAATGAAACATTTCCATTCCAGGCGAGCAGTACAAGCTATAGAACCTTGTCGAACCAGCGACCAAATCTGTTATGCAGATTCAGCTGAATTTTAACTCAGGTTGCAAGTAACAGAGCAGCCCCGTCTCTGTGCTGAAATGCGTTTGGTGTGCAGGTCATCGTCTGGCATGGGAAGTCACTCTGTATATAGAGTAAGGAGCTGTTGCAGAGTATTTACATGGATGGAAAATTAATGAGGCCATACATAAACAAACAAATGATAAACAAACCAGTGATGCATAGAGGGAGAAAAGATGTAAATATTAAGCAAAGAGTGACATTCAAAGGTACATTATTACCAAGCCGAAAAGTAGACAGCTCACACTCATAGTTCCCATTCCATAAGAACATTCAGCATCATAATCGATACTTAGTCCAGCCGACCTTCATGACCCGTCAAACACAAACTGAGCGTGTATAATAACAACTTCCCGTGCATCAAATTCCTGTGTTATCCTACTTTAATAATCTGCATGTGTACATTTATATGTAAAAAAAAAAAAAAAATCCTTAGAACCAACTTTCTGTTCAGTTCTCGTAGGTCCCGTGTGTGTGTGTGTGTGTGTGTGTGTGTGTGTGTGTGTATGTGTTTTATAACACTAATGCTGACTTGTGTAGTGTGTACATTAGCCCGGGAATGATCGCTGGTATAGTTTATTCAGCTGCCTGGGTAACATTCCAGTATAAACACTGGAGACAAACAGGGCTGACAGTAAAGCAAGAAATATTCACAGCAAGGTTGTGTGATAGTTTATTACCACCGATATCAAATATTAAGCCCTGCAGTAGCTAGGCATTATTTATAACGTATTCGAAAAACATTTAAAAACGATGGATGTATAAGAGTAGGTCAGTGTAATGGCTTCTACGAATAGTGTAAAGAATGAAAAGGCAGTAGAAAAGAAAAGACAAGGCTGCAAGTGCTGACGAGGTATTTACACAACGGATTAATTGTCCAGAAGGATATGAACATTACTTTTGTCGACAATGTGCTATGAGTGGAGCTGTAACAAGTATTATAGCATTACGTGAACAACCTAATTGAAGGATGAAGGCAACAGTGGAAGATGAGACCTTGTGGTGAGGGCAAAGGCAAGTCCTGTAGTGAGTGAATGGATGAATTGGTAAATGAATGGATGTGTGTGTGTGTGTGTGTGTGTGTGTGTGTGTGTGTGTGTGTGTGTAATAGAAAGAGAGGGGGGAGGAATCCAGAAGAAGGGGTATTTGGTAGGGAAGACATACCAATGACAGGTTTGAGAGGCAACGGAGAGCCAGTTTATTCAAGGAAGTGAGAGGCATTATGGGACCTCGTAGTTTTGCAGCCGCGAGCGAGATTTTCTGACTTCTCTCGCTACTGTGGCAGTGGATGGCAATATACTCTATCGTTTGGGGGAAAATAAGAGGTCGGGAATGCAGGACATTATGCTTGCAGAGAGTTGTATGTGAACTTTTGGTCATGGTTGTAAACTTGCCAACTACCAAAAATGCTTAAGTGTAAGAATTTGTACAGCAAGAAGGACTGGGTTGCTTTTACGACGGCAAGCGGCGGGTGTATAGGAAAATTTAAAACGGTGAAGACATAACAGTAGGTGAAGTGACGTTTTCATATTGGAAATAATGCCTATCATTTTTTATACAACTTACAGGCATACATGGACAACTGAACATTATTGACCGGATCTACCAATACAACGCATCACCGAAGTCAGCTATAAGCCGAAAGAAGTGTAAATGAAACTGTAAGAGAAGCGAAGAAGAAGAACGAAATACCAAAAGGCCCTTCTGTCGAGGCTGCCCCACACAGGATGCGGCGTCAGATTATAGATATTTTAGTTAGATGCTTTGAGTGCTGATTTTTGGCGGAGCTCCAAGACACAAACGGAGGTAAATTCTAAAGGTATAAATTCATTTTCTAGATTTATAAAATTATATACTTTATTTTATTGCCCGTTCCCGCCCCGGAGGGGTTCGGGGACGGATATTGTTTTTACTCGTTTTGTCTGTTTGTTTGTCTGTCTGCCTGTCTGTCTGTCTGTCTGTCAACAACTTTACACGAAAACTACTGGTGCTATTTTGTGTAAAATTACAGGGATGATGGGCTGTGACCTTCCGATCACCTGATTAAATATTGGGCCAAATTGGAGCAAGGCTCAGGCTGTAGGCCCCAAAATGGTAAAAAAACGGGGACGGGTAAAAATTCTTTTTCGCCATAACGCCTTTCAAATTCGTCACATCGACATGAAACCAAAACCTAAAGGTGTATCTTTCAAATCGGCGTCCTATAACATGCCTCATTACATCAGGGCGGTCATCCCCCAGTTTGCGGTAGGGGGGGTCATATCAGGTGAGTCGGGCCTAAAATTCCAAATGGGCATATAATCGTCAATTTTCACCCGATTTATTTCAAATTTGATATGTGACATCTTTGACTAGTTATTATGTTATGTTTATACGTCAGTACTAACACGACTGCCGGGAACGGGTTTGCTGTGCCTTGGCGCCGCTTCTTGGTACTTTTATTGTTATTATTACTATTTTTTTTGCAATAATTCTCTTTTGTTAACCAGTCCACACATGGAAGGGTAGTCGAGGCGGGCAGAAATTGACTCCAGTCTGTGATGATGGATGGTTATTGTCTTGCTCGGGAACCATGTCTGAGTCCAACAGTTTCATTCTTTAATTACTGGTTGACTTAGAAAGATAAGTGCAGACAATGTCAGGAGTGAAGTTTGAGGGCTTCAGGAAGTGAGGTGCTTAGGCGACCGTGTCACTAACTACTCCACACACCAGGCAGATTCATTAAGCATGTTCCACCTACGTACCCCGTAACTTAACTTTCTTGTCCAAAGCAAGGGTATCAGAGTGTAAGATAAGATTCTTGATGTGTAACCTTTAAAATAATGATTTTTTTTTTTCTTTTTAGTCAGCAGTCGAATCCATGACAAGGATTAAATATTTAAAATCAACAAATACTGCTGCGTCTGCAAGGTTGTAATACTCCCAAATAGTGATTTATAACTGACAGCAAGTTTCCATAAAAAGATAATTGAAAACTGTTCATCAATCAAATTGATGATTACCATAATAACCAAGCGAACCATCCAGTACAACAAAAAATTTTCGTTAGTCAATCGTTACTGACAGTCGGCTTTAACATCGACAAATTTTGTTAGAATTGCAGCAAAGGGAACATCACAAGCCTCTTAAGAGAAGATATTAAATAGTACCACAATATCACTGCCCATCTATGCTTTGATCTCGTCTAACGAATTTGGCAGATATTTTGTTTTCAATATTTTCAGCCGGTTCTGCACTGTCTCAGTAACGACTGTTGATTCAGCTTATCACTAAGATTTTATTTCACACACACACACACACACACACACACACACACACACACACACACACACACACACACACACACACAGTAGAAAACATGACAAGGTAGGTATTGTTCAACTGACCACTTAAAGCGTAGGATAAATTGTCATGAATACAGTATCTATCCGTCTATCTATCTATATATCTATCTATCTGTTGCCAGACGCCTTAATCCAGTAAGGGGTGACCACAAACAAGTCGCCTTCATATCACCCTGTCCCCCACCATTTCGCTGCCCTTCCTCCAGCTCGCATCCCCTCTCTCATATACCTCTTCACTTCATCCTTCCATCTCATCCTTGGTCTCCCCCACCGTCTCCCTCTTCCACCTTACTCACATACACTCTCCTCGTTAGTCTCTCGCTCTCCATCCTCTCCAAATGGCCATAGTACCTCAGTGTATTACTCCTAACCATTTCTATCACATCCTCACCCACACCACAACGTTCCTTTACTTCCTCATTTGTCAGTCTGTCTCTCCATGTAACTCCACATGCCCCTTTCAAATAACTCATTTCCACTGCTCTCATCTTGGGTTGTGTCCTTCCAGCAAGGTCCAAGCTTCACATCCATACGTTAAAGTTGGTATCACAATCCTCTCATGCAGCAAATTTTTTACTTCAGTGTCACTTCCCTATTTCTTGTCACTGCTTTCAAAGAACCAGTAAACTTTCTTTCCTCTTGTACACTTTCAAGCACTTCATCCTCCAAAATTCCATTCTTACTCATCACACTACCAAAGTACTTAAAAGCACTCAAACTTTCCATTACCTCCTCATCCAGCCCCACTGTCATTCAGCGACTTCATTCCTTTTGAAAGCCATAACCTTACTCTTGCCTACATTCACATTTAGGTTTAGTTTCTTACACACTCTCCCAAACAACAAGCCTTGCAGCTCCCCTTCAACTTCACTTAAAAATACAATATCATCCACAAACAAAAGAACAGGAAGACTCCAAACGTTACCCTCTTTCATAAGGGCTGCTCCAACATCACTGCTCTGCCTTGTATGTCTTTTAAAACTCTATTCATATACAGATTGGACAAACATGGAGACATGACACAAGCATGTTTCAATCCTACATTCAGGCAGAAAAATTCACTCAATTCACCATCGACATGCACTGCAGCCCCAGCTGCAGTTGAATTCTCTCACATTTTTACCGACTGGAGAATGCCAGAATCTGCATTTTTTGCGAGTTTCTTATATGTTACAGGTGGCCTCAACCAAAAGTAAAAAAAAATGTTACTTTTCTAACCCCTCTTTTTCTCACATTCCGCCCTTTTCCATACACTCTTTCACACTGTCGCACCACACTGCTCTTATTTTAATCGTTGCTGTGAAAGATACTATTTAAAATCATAAATTTTACATCATAAGACATACAACAAATAATGAAGGATCCTTGATTACACCGTGTATTATCAAATATAAGCAGACTTTATTACACCACGGTTTTTGGTTTCATTATCAAGAAAGAGACTGGCTCAGTTGCAATGGGAATAAATCTTAATAAATATTAGTACACAGCAGAAAAACGCAGCATAAAAATATATACTTACGTGTTACTAATGTTCTCGTGAATCTCTATTCACGAAGACGTGAATAGCACATAAGTACATTCTTTTTTTTTTTTATGCTGCACACAGTAGTAATTTGCTTAGTTTCAATTTAAGTAAAGTAAATCGTGTGTATGGAATTGTAGCTTACGGACTATGCAGTAAGAAATATTCTCGAAGCATTAGGTATACAGTTCAAAGCTTAACTCTATTTGTGTACTAGTATAATTATTAAAAGGTTCTGTTTTTGGCTTGTCATTGTTAATACCACACAGTTATTCAGCGATGAATATATCCACTGTGATTTCTTCTTTAAGTTTCATGGTGATTCTTAACTAAACTCCCCAGAGAGATTTCTGCTTTTTAAGTCAAATTAGACAAGCATTTAAGTACCGTATCTCCCTTACGTCTGAAGTGGAAATGAAGCTTAGTTATTGAGTGTACTCCTTTCACCTTAACTTGGCCCAAATTTTCACCCTAACGCAGCTTGTCTGACGTAGCTCAGGGGCAGAAACAGTCAATGCTACGGCTCTACATCCATTCCATAGCACCTCCTCGTAACAGATCCATATTATAGTGTTACTCTTCTGGTCCAACTCGGCATTCAAGTCGGAGAAATTGCAATTATAGGCCAAGTTAGAGTGAAAAGAGTATAGTAAGGCATTTGTTATACGGCCCAGTGAATGTCAACGTCCCTCTTACTACTTAAAGAAGTACATCATATCAGATAATGTGCAGCAGACCAGGTGTGATGTGGGCATGAAACCAGCAGGGTCTATGGTGGAGACATCTACTTAAGAGACAGACAGAAAAGTAGGCAAGGTATGTGAAATAATTAAGAAAAGATTCATCAAACAGAGTGGCTGTGGTTACTGGTTGTTTCCCTGAAAATATGGATTAGTTGCTCATTGTCTTTGCATTTCTCTGCTAATATGCATTTCTCTCTCTCTCTCTCTCTCTCTCAAAAGAAAAAAAAAAAAAACGAGTGTCATTTCTCTCTGATATTACCCTATCCCACTTCAGTTTCCCAAGTGAGATAATTACATATGATGTCAGGGTGTGTTTATTAAAGGTGAGAGATATCGTACAAGGGTGAGAGGTCTCTGTGCCTGCTCTCTCCTGCGTCCACTGTCGATTAAAAGCTCTCTCTCACCTGGGGCATCTGCGGCGTCATCTACAATGACCTGTGTTTATTAGCCAAGCATCTGATCTGTGCATTCTTCACTGTGCAAACTAAAGTGGCTGCTGTTTCACTCTCATCTGTCTAACCATTATTATACTGCATTACAAAAGAAGTCATGGACAATGATTTCTAGGTGTTCAAAAACAAGATGACAGCAACCGCCTGACATCTAACCCCAGGGATGTTTATCCTAAAGCTTAATTTAAAAAAAAGAAAAGGCATAAAGTGTTAGCAAAGGTAAGGAACTTGAATATCTCGTCGGGCTGAAGCAGTTAAACAGATTGTATTGTATGTACACCATCAGAAGTAATTGTCTGTATTATTTTTTTTGACAAAATGCAATGAGACGGTGGTTTTGTAATGTAAACAAAAAACACCGAGCGATATTAAATTGTGAAATTAAAATTAAAGTGTTTCAAAACAAGAAGTGGCAATATCGGTGGAGAGGTGGCTTGCAGTCCTACCGGACCCAGGTTCAAATTCTCGCTGGGGCAGGGAACAGTTTAAGGATTTGAACTTCATAAAATCAGACTTTACTGATCTACCAGAAGACCCGCCGACATGTCGTAAAAATACCTTCGCTAATACCAATACACTAGTCCTGTATGAGACAGGCCTATCATGTATTCAGTATGGACGGTGGGTGTTAGCGCCGATGTGGTGACATGTAGAGATGTATGGCATGTAGGAGGACTACTGGGCCTTGAGAGCAGGCTGCGAAGCCTATGCCCAGAGTCGGACACATAAAAATCAAAAAAAGGTTATCTCGAAACGTATCTGAAAAATCTTCATCGAGTGATAATTTACCGACTGATTATTCTGAGAGTTTGTTTAATTTTTTGCAGACTGAAAGCCTGGGACTGATAATGTGTCACCACGTGGGTGCCGTCGCCAGACACTCCCTCACTCTTGCCTGATACTTTTCCCTCATTTCCATGTTTTTGTTCTGGTGTCCACTCCTGACCTCATTTTTTTCCACGTTTTTTCTACCTCCTTCACACTAATGGCAGTAACAGGCGAGAAGAGACTGTGGGTAGATTTCACAGTTGACTGTATAATTCACACACACACACACACACACACACACACACACACACACACACACACACACACACACACACACACACACACACACACACACACACACACACACACACACACACACACACACACACACACACACACACACACACACACACACACACCTTCTCTCGGGGTTTCATAATAAAATTCCGGACAGCTCCAGCTTTCATCCTCCACTTTTGGTCGTCCTCTCCTCCTTCCACATCCCATCTCCTATACTTATTCTCGGTCTCCCTGACCTTCTCCTTCCAGCCTTCACTTCTCGCAACCTTCATATTCAAGTCTGATTAAATTCCTGGTTGGCTGTCGCACCTGTCACGCACCCCATCCGTATGACACTTCATTAAGAACGAACAGCAAAATATTGGTGTGGAACCGCGGATGTGAGGGTTGTGCCGAGGGAAACTGGATGGGTCTATCCGACAGTTGCTGCGGGTCTACTCAGACGTTTACTTAAGTTGGAGAGTGCAAAAGCATTTTTACTTCTAGCTCATTGCTACATTTGTTGGAGGTCAGCTGCAACCATCTCAGTCAAATGATGGAAAGTGGCTTTTGCCACAAGTATGGCTGCGGGTGCTGCCACCTTGGTTTCTCATGTACAGTATTTGCATTGGATGCTGGTTATGCCTGGTGACGGAGCTCTGTAAGAGGGTATGCTGATTTTCGACTGCGCAGGATTGACACTTCTCATTTTCCAGTCCTATATTTTTGCATCTTAGGGATTGATGGTGAAAATGGATGCTACGAGTAACATGGAGAGGAACCGCTGGGCCAGATTTCCGGGAAAGGTTAATGGGTGTTCTGTGCCAAGTTATAGACTTTTAGAGGGATCGAGTTGTGTAACGCAGGCAACATGATTCTAACTGGAACGCTTGTCTGCTGCATCACTGGTTGAACACAGAATGTGTGACAAGATTGGTGAAAAGGCTGCTGTCAAGGTTGATTTTTATGGTGGCATTTTTGTTAGGCTGTTCAGTTTGGTGTTTTATACTGTGTTTATTTCAGGTAAGTTTTAGTATTGTTGCAAATATTGTTGTGTTCAGTTACTATGTTTACTTCCATACCCATTGTGCATTTCAGAGATTCTTAACAAAATTGGCAACCATACCAAGATAGAAAACATAATCTTTGGCCACTCAATAAATACCAACTTCTACTAACAGAATTACAACTGCTAATGGTAAGACATTCATGTAAAAGGAATACAAACACTTACGCCATGCAAGGAAGGTGTGTCGTGCAAGTGAATGGTGTTGCTGTCGCAACGCCTCTGCTGTGGGGGCAAGCCCAGGTGGTGAATGGTTATTGTATTTTGTTGTGTTGTCACTGTGATGGTTATACAGGTGAGGGGTGAGGCAGACGGGGACACCTGATGTGTAAGAACGAGCTATCTACTATATGTGTATGGCATGAAGACACCTACTAAATAAAGCACAGCTGGCGAGAAGGATAACACAGCTTGTAGGAGCTGACCATTTCTTCTTGGCTTTCCATGCCTCTTATTTTCTGCCTGACTCACTTGCACTCACAAGCACGTAGTTCACCATCCAGAACATCTAAGCACTGGCTCTTATGTTCTCTGATAAAAAGAGTTCCCCATTTCATACCTCTAGTGGATGTTTATATTCTGAATATTATTTACCTTGCTGAACTGAATCGACGGAACTATACCTTTACGGTACAGTTTCTGTTGCTCTCTCAGGCATGTTGTACTCATATCATATTTGTGTCAAATTCATGTACTCTCATGCAGTTCTAATGCATATTCTTTTTTCAGCTTTCCTATATCAAGTTTGTTAAATCACAGAAGAATCAGAGGAGCAAAAATAAGATTAAAGACATTAATTAAAAAACATCATTTGGATTGGGGCATGATATTTTTTTAAAAATATTTTATCAGTTTGTACAATTATGTATACATCTATTTTTTTTTTTTTTAATTAAAAGCAACCATTCTCAATCTCTCTCTCTCTCTCTCTCTCTCTGCCATTCAATACAGCAGTACCCTCGTTGTTTATCTCCTTCATTGATAGATGTACCACTGCACTGAATAAAATCGTCTGACAGTAATATTCCATATGGGGAGATAGACAGATAGGAAGAAAGATAGATGAGTGAATAGATAATACATTCACTTCTTTCGTACACGTGTACTCAGATGTTAACGTACTGAGTGTTAAGTAGATGGTTTCTATTCCCTTCATAACGAAGTCTCTCTTCTTCTACTAAAAGCTTTCTGGTGGAAGAAAGGATAAAGTAATTGGCGTGTAGCAAAACTAATATACTGTAACAAGCATCATCTTGTTAAGTGGTCTTTAGTAAACATTTATTCTATAGTTCCTCAATCAGGAGTTCTCTCGTGGACCGAGCAATAGCGATAACTGGTAAATGCAATTATTTACTAAATGTTATAATACTAATGGGAAAATGGATATTTCTGGCAATACCAAGAGTAAAATAATAAAGACCTTGTGTTAGCAAGTGACTCAGAGCAAGATATACAGAGTGTCGCCTGTTTGTGCGTTTCGGTCCATCTACGCTCAAAGTCAACGACTGTGAAGTGAACCTCAAGGCAAAGACTCACTAATGAACCTACGATCTCCCGTTCATGAAGGTTAATTTTGCTATAATTTTGTCGTAACTAAGGTTAGTTTTGCCATAATATTCTCGCAACTAAAATGAATTATGCCGATGTGTTCGTAACTAAGACAAATTTTGTCATAATATTTTCGTATTTTAGTTTTGCAATAAATACACGTTTCATGCCAATATTCTCGACTCTTCTTCCCCGACCCTTCCTTCAAAAATACTGTATATCTTATTCACCAGAGATGATTGTTTTACTCAGCCTATACGTAGTACAATGATATATACTTCACCTCTTGTAGGTATTTGTCATATCTAATTATTCTAATGTTACTCTTACCATAATTATTAAGTTTTTGAGATAGTCATCGGAATTCTTTGGTGACAGAAAAAAGAAAGGATGAAAGGAAATGAAGTGGCAGGCCAGTGAAATAAATACTGTGATATTCAAACAAAGATTATCTTCACGATGTGTATACGACGTATTCTTGTGGGTGGAGTGCAAAAGAAACCGAGTTCAGCCTCATTCTCAAACATTCAAAACCATGCCCAGTGCTACACACATCATGTGTCAAGTCATCGGTGTTTTTACCGCCATGACACACGAGACTGATATTAAAAATTCCCACTGCCATTCACTTCACCTAAAACTACTGGAAGTGCAATATATTTTGAGAGGAAAGTTTATAAACTTACAAAGTATAAGGAGTGTTTTTTACTACCCACCTTAAGTGATATCTGTCTGATTTCAAGAATAGCATCATAATAGCAGACGTTTATTAGAGCTGCAGATTTAAACTATCATATAAAGTATTTAATGAGAAGTGTGATAAACTGACTGATCGTGTAATGGTGAGCTAACAAACTTTAAACATACGAGTATGTTATTGTCATGTATGAACACTGTCATATCATTACAGTTGTGTAATATAAATGATCGATAAAGTCATGGAGATTTAGTAAACTTTAGTGTCGAACAGGAACGTTGTCGTATCATTACAGTGAAATGTGATATAGTTAAGTGATAATGTTCCAAGTACAAAAAAAAATGAAAAAATGCAGCGGGAGTAGGGATGGGAGCAAAAAAGAAAGAAAAAGAAAAAAAGAAAGAAAAGAAAAACAAGAGGGGATAGGCACTGATAACTTTATACACATATCATGGGATACAACATGCCCTGAGTTCCAGCATTACTCCCCCTTAATTTCCTGTTGTTATTTAAAATTTACTCCTAATACTTCCTCATTAGCAGGAAATTGAACAGTCCAAGCTCCTCTCAAACGCTATAACATTGAGAAGGAATTTCTTTGCCAGTTTTTAAAATATTATACATATCTTAACTCTTGTGTCGAGAGATGTAAAATGCGGAATTAAGCAAATCTTGCACTGTAATGGTTTGGTTGGAAAACATTATCCCACGAGACGCATAGCAGGATTTTTTTTTTTTCCTAAACGTGCCCTTCATCCGTGGCATTGCCCTGTATAATATGGGGAGTAGTGTTGGACCTGAGGGCATGTTGTTTCCTATGACATGTGTGCAGTGGTATCAATGCCCAGCCCCTCTTGTTTCTGTTTTTTAGTCCTCCTATTCTTACTCCCTTTGCATTTTTTCAAAGTGGTTTTACACTTGTTTCTGCTCTTCTTTTTTTCTTTTTTTAACAGACGTATTTATTGTGACAAGTAATGTACTGTTCTTTCAGAAATAATTAAGTTAATAATTATAAGCACACACACACACTCACACACACACACACACACACACACACACACACACACACACACACACACACACGATGTCCAGACAGCCCAAATTTGCCTAAACAAATGGGCCACGCCTCCATTCATTCATCATTCAAGCCCCGGAATCTTGGCTCTATCGGATACGACAAAAACATTCACCACGTTCTGTAGCTTCACACAAACGTATCCGACAGAGTCAATCCGGACGCCGCCTCGTTAAAAAGAGGTGCCAAATCCCCGATCATGCACTTTTCCTCTCAACATTCATCCAGCCAGCTTGATCTCTTGTCAGTTCCCTAGCCTCACCGACTTCCAAACCTCTCTTCCTCACACAGTCTACAATCAACTGCATAATTAAAAAAAAAAAAAAAGTCATTCTTGATGTACATGTGAAGCAGTGAAAAGCACCACTGATGTTACGCTGTATTGTACTATGAGGATAGGTAACTACGGCAACTTACTGTATACTTGCGGCAACCCCGACCACAACCCTCCGGAGGGGGGAGGGGGATCATCCTTTTTGGGCTTCTTCTTCACTGAAAAATGTAACGCTCCACATTCAACATTTGTAGCTGTGTGCTGCTTGGAAACAGAACTGCGCCAAAGTAGCAAGTGGCTTTGTGAACGCTTCCCAAAGGTTTTACAACTCTGGCGGGAGGCGAACCCTCGCTCACCAGCGTGCGAAACGCACACTCTACCACAGAGGCTCCATAGTGTATATATATATATATATATATATATATATATATATATATATATATATATATATATATATATATATATATATGTGTGTGTGTGTGTGTGTGTGTGTGTAATATATACATATATCTACACATTCAGTTAAAAATATCGTCTACAGTGAATAGTATAATTTCCTCATTTTGCACACCGCTGGCCGACTAATGCATTGAAAGCACCAACTTTCCCAACCCTACTGCACATAGAGAGAGAATTTCCTCCAGAGTTGTTTATGTGTTTTGCATCTCGCTTCGCCTCATCATAATTGCCAGTATGGTTCGGTGTGCATCGATTTCCGAGTCGATTCCTGCAGTTCTGATGGGCTACCAGAGAACCAGTTCACAAGCCAACAGGTCAGTGGGCTGATTGAGTGAGAGCTGCCAAACACTGTCAGTGGTGCGTACAATGTGGTTGTTGGGTTCGGAGAGAGAAGTGAATCGATTCAGAGGTGGGACGTGGCAGTTCAGTTCTTAATGAACTATTGCCGAAATGCCGGCGCCGCTGGGCTTCGAATAGAAGTGGCAGGCTCAGGTGAATGCCGTCTGACGTGCTCAAGGCTGGGCAAGAATCGAACGCGGGTGACCAGCCTCGCTGCTCCCTGAATGACATTATTTGAGCAATAAACCTCAACCCTTCCCTTGGATGTAAACCCGCACAAGCCCAATCCAGCTGGAGTGCCTTAACGTAATAAACTACCCGGTGTCCTATGGTTATATGGTTACCATCCAGGGTAGTATAATCATGGTTTCCTGGTATGCAACAAATCATTATTTTGTCACTCATCTGAATGCAGCAGTATATCCGGTGAGTGGATGATGGGAGCCTTACCTGCCACAGAAATCATGATTTCGCAAAAATGTAGCTATGGGTCTGGATTGAATACAACAGGCTTACAAAAACGCCAAATGCTTAAGTTAATGAAGATAGCTTAGACCAGACAAATAATTTTCGGTGTTAATCACAAATGCCTGTCAAGGGGGAGATATGAATAGTGATGGACGGGGTGGGGGGGGGGGGAAGCAGCTGAACCCGTTATTTCGATGGAGTATTGATATTTCCTACTTGCTACACCCACCTTTTTTTTTTTTTTTAGTATACTTGGAGAAACTTTTCGAACAGAAGATTGATATAGACTTCTTTAACTCCTTCACCCATAATAGGTCTGTCTTAAGTTGAATAAAAGACGTCATCGGACATAAGGGGTTAAGGGGCAGGGTAGAAGGGCTGATGACGGTGGATAAGGAGGAGTGAAGCGAGAGAGAAATTTGTGGAGCTTATATATGTAGATGTCAGATTGATATGCAGTCTCATCAACATTACCGGTGTACTGTATATACTGTTGATGCCAGGATGGTATAAGGTTCTGTATTACTGTACTCTCTCTCTCTCTCTCTCTCTCTCTCTCTCTCTCTCTCTCTCTCTCTCTCTCTCTCACACACACACACACACACACACACACACACACAGACTTGAAGATATACAGGTTTTAGTGACAAACATCTATTCATCTAGTTAAATAAGGCACGTGTACAGTATATTAATCACTTGTTACGCAGGAAATAGCATAGTTCATATTCGGAAAAACAGTAATATAAATAACTATCGACCACACGAGAGCCATAAGCCAAGATACAATTTTATTTATTTATTTTTTATTTTTTGCATAATTTCAGTCTTACTCTAAGACGAGTAACTGCAACGGAAGTACAGCCTTGAGTAAAAGTTAGGTGATACCTCTCTGCCGGCTTTAGCAATGAGAAGTGTTACATGAACTATTTCTTATGTAATAATAATATGAAGTACACAACAAAAGAGTCTGAAATGGAAGGATACGTTCTGTCATTTGGGGAGGAATGAGAAATATGGAAGACATGACACGGTGCTGGCGAAGGATTGTGGGAGAATTTTTGCATGTGGCTATATATTAAGCTCCTCAGTCTGTGAATAAAAAGTAAGGGTATCAAAGAGCCTATTTACTAATGGGGCCAAAGCCCCCAGCCTTAATGACTAGGGGCTTTGGCCCCAATGGTTGATAGGCCAGAAAAAAAAACAAAAAAAACGTGTCCAGTTATCTCATTGACCTGAGAATGGGGAGAAAATATTATGTCAATAAAATCTAACGTCATTATAGTTGTTCAGTCTATTCAAGGACAGGTGGTATGTTAGTACACGGAATGGTAACAATGGGAAGGACCTTTTCAAAAATACAGAGGCTAGAGGGACAAGAAGGGATGGACTGGGTGTGAATCCGGTGTTGCTTGCAGATGAGAGTTCCCTCGTGATTTCCTGTAACCCTGCAGGAAAGAGTATCTCGGTTCGTGACTAAATTAGAAAAGGGTAAATAAGAGCGATTTTAACTTGCTTAGGGATTAATTAAATAGAAAGGTCATCACGGTACTGAAAAAGCTACTGCAGGCAGTCCATCCCGCTAAGCCACAAATTACTCGTGTAAGGGGTGTTGGCAAGGGCCGGTCAGAACTCATAAGCCACTTCACAAGATACATAGGGCTTCCCCTCTGCATTTCTGGACCGTCTTATTTAGTAAAGTGCCTGAGTTATCGTCACACCATTTCTGTCCGTCTATTGAAACTTGGTATATAATGCAATATCCGGCATTTAATGGAAAGAGCATCGTCTTCCCTTTTTTTTTTTTTTTTTAACATTATTCTGTAGAAAAATCATTAATAAACAGTCATTTTCGAAGTAAGTCGGTCAAAAGAGGACGAAAGTGTAAATTTGTTAGAGATGCCTGGACACATGACAGATTCATAGCTAGGAAGAAAAACAGACTAAACAGGACCGCACCAGAAAGGGAATGATACTCGTAGTACCAGTTAAATCATGCATTTAATATCTGGACTGAAAAGAGGTAAGATTGTATGGAGAGATAATAATTATCTGCCTGACTACTCGTAAGAGAAGAAACATGCAGGCAGCGTCAGAACATTACCCAATGTACGGGTGAAGAGACAGAATAATGACTGGAGTCAGTGACGGAAGCAGTGGGGTGGAAGCCTTGTTAAAAGTGTTCCACGTACTGTACTGTGTCCCCTGCCCAAACTTCCATCTGGTATAGTCAGCATGGACGAATCTTCCTGTTCTTGCAGTGTCCTCCATCACCATCACTGAACCTCACGCGAAATGCACCCATAATACAGTTTTGAAAAAGACGGATGATATCCATGTTTGGAAATAACCGAATGAGTGACCCCATATTAGCTCATAGTCCTCATGAATATCCGATCAGACATTAAACTTGGATTTTGAGATAATTTTCCAAGGAACTCATATATAAAGACTGAACTGGGCAGTATTCTGTCCAATTCACAGCTTGACTTGCAGGGACACGGATACAAAATTTCTTACCATATTTTAAATTTATCCCATAAAGAATGATTGCAATGGGGGGTGGATGGGAGGACCTACAACCTTGAGAATCAGTAGGCTTGGCTTTTACCATGGGTCTGTAGTGCATCTTCAGTTACACAAGCAAAGGTGGCCTGGTTACTGAAGTATGGCCTCAGTTACCTGATGTGTGGCAGCACAAAATACCAGCAAAATTACTGAGCACCTTTAATTGTGGGACGCCACCGAAGCCGCATTAACCCTAAACTGAGTAAAGAATAGCACCCGAACCATAATATACCTCATTTCACTATGGAACACCGACAAAACAATAATATTCCCACTTTCACAAAGGGGTTACAAATACGACGTGGGAGAAACAGCTCTAGTGGAAAAACACAGTTTTTTCGTAAATGTGTCACATTCAATAATGTCCTGCAACACTAACAACTAAGTAGCAAAATGTCCATTTATTA
Source organism: Coenobita brevimanus (assembly GCF_032717465.1). Lineage (NCBI taxonomy): Eukaryota > Metazoa > Arthropoda > Malacostraca > Decapoda > Coenobitidae > Coenobita > Coenobita brevimanus. Next base: position 5,321,705 of record NC_137043.1, on the reverse strand, counting down.
CAAGAAGAGCTGTATATAAAGCTTGTCAACATTTGCCATAGTCCTTTCTCCTAAAGTTGGCCCAAATTTTTGTCCTTTTGTAGTCTGTTTCACGTAGCTCAGTGGCAGAAAAAGACGTTACTGCAACTCATCCTTTCCCTTGCACTGCTTTGTGGTTAGCATCATATTCCTGCGTTAATCTGCAATTAGAACTCAGAATTCAAGATGGAGAGATGGCAATTTTAGGCCAGGTAAGAATAAAAAGAGTGAAGTGACACGGCGACAAGGCTACAGTGATGGCTGCAGCAACGTTGGCGAGTAACATACACACTGACCAAGTTGGTATTTATCACTGCTAGACAACTGTACAGTAAGGGGTACTTTCTATATTGTTCCTATCGGTCATGGGTTAACCTTGTAAATGATTCCAAACACTGAATTTTTTATTGAATATTTCTGCTGTTGGGTATGTGTGAATGTTCACTTTCTGTCTTGCTGAGCCACGTGGTTATGAATTATTTTACTAAGGAAATAAGTAGCTGCCGAAGTACTACCTGGGTGAAGATTTAAAACTTCCATTGAAATACTGGTAGTCAATGTCTGGAGCTGAACTTTAAACGGTTGTATAAAAAAAACAGTATAATAAGTTTGTGTCGAATATATATGTGTGTTTGACAAAGCTCCGTTAAAAATTTTCATAAAATCCCTATCGTCACGGTATTAATGTCTGTATTTATTAATGGATGTAGTTTTAGACGACTGAATGGTAGGAAAGAAACCTTATTAATAGTAAAATGTCATTCTGAATTAATGTCACGAGTAATGTTAGACCAGAGATTGTGACCTGTTTTTACTTTTTACTTCTTAAGAGATATATATATAGTGGATTCAACATCAGTGTTACATCTTATCGTGTGTAATAAGCAGGGCATCCGCTTCCTTACCAATCAAGCCGTTAGATTATTTAAATACATCTCATTATTTACTCTGATTAAAGGTTGCTTCGTCAGCAGCTGCGCTATACCTGACTTTACCTGACTTATCCTTTTGTTAAATATATTATAAAAATACCCGTAATTACATCCTACCTGAGCGGAAGCTATTTGCATACAATCACGTTTAAAAGAAAATATAATGTTAAGCAAGAATATGAGGATAATGTAAGTTGGGATCCCCTTTTCACATCACATATGCTTTAAGTTTCGATTCACCCTCTGTCTAATGGATTAATTCGTATAATCTCATGTACTACTTCCTTCCTTCATACACAGTCTAATATAATTTTGTCTTTCCATGTATGATGGCTCTAGGAACATTCTAACTTCATCCTTAGACCGATCTAGTTTTGCTATCGTAATTACTCATCCGCAGTCCACACTCTGCATTACTCAGTCTCTTCACTTTTCGCTACGTTCATCATCATCATTATCACTTTTATCATCAGTATCATCATCATCATCATCTCTCGTAACTATTCTCCACCTGAAATATGAGGTGATGTAGGATGTGGAAACAAATATAGGGACAGAATTAAAGTGACGCATATATCAAACAGGCAACACGTTCATGCACACATCAAGGCCTTCGAAATCCTATCTCCTCCTCACATACAAATCCATCTTTCTAGATGACACAGCGGCTTCATGCTCGAGCTTCAGAAGAACATACACACACACACACACACACACACACACACACACACACACACACACACACACACACACACACACACACACACACACACACACACACACACACACACACACACACACACACACATTAAGAAATAAAGTGAAACAGCTTGCTTTGCACTGCAAGTAAGTAAATTCTTCGTCAAAGTGTGGCAGTGATCACTGATTTCCATCCAGTCATCAAATGGTTTAAGTCCATCAGCCTGATTTCACCTCCCATTGCCTCTAGTCAGACTATCACTGCTGTTGTTAACGACCACTTTTCTTATGAAGCCATCAGTAGTGTTCCTCCTCAATGCATCCTTCAGTGAACAACTCTCTTTCTGTTACTATTGGTGATCTTAAGTACTGTTCAGTCCTATTCACTCATACTGTGAAGACACACTGCGATGAGTCCACTGCAGATTGCTTTACAAAAGTCACGCACTGGGCACATAACTATTAATCCTTTACTTGCAGGTAACAGGAAAACAAAGCTTTATTTTCACTACATTGTCTGTAAGAACTGGATCCCTGCCTTATATTCTTCTTATCGCCGCCTGTTCCATCTGTGCTCTTGCAGTTATCTTCATCTTCTTTGCTCGTCCCAGCATCTGTTCCTCCCCATGCCTCCACTTTTTGTCCATGTCCTCCGCGCCGGCCAGCTGGGACAACAGCAGAGTGCCGACAACACCACCAGCTTTAGTATGGTGCAGGACCCCAGCCTTACTAGGTAAACACCATCATGCATCACAAAAACTAACCATCTCACCAGAAACTTTATTCGGATTATATCCAGACAAGACATGGATTTGGTCAAATGGCCGCATGGTTTTGTTAGGATCTGCATATTTTAAGGTCGGCGGACATGTAACATTTCTGTTTTGTTGTATTCCTGAGTGACTTGTGATTCTGTATTTAACAATGTCGAACTGGCAACATACTCTAAATATGAGACAAACTTAAGAATTTTTTTATTAGTATATTTTAACTCAACTTTGTGTGTGTGTGTGTGTGTGTGTGTGTGTGTGTGTGTGTGTGTGTGTGTGTGTGTGTGTGTGTGTGTGTGTGTGTGTGTGTGTGTGTGTGTGTGTGTGTGTGTGTGCGTGCTTGCGTGCGCGTGCGCTTGGTACAATAAAGCCCATAGACATAAACCTATTCATATGTGTATAAAACCTATTCATATGTGTATTTTTGTTCTGTTTTGCCCAAAACAATGGTGGAAAAGAGAGAAGTTGTAGAAATTACGTAATATTTGTGAGTGTTGCATGAGTATTACCTGATTAGGTGGGATGCCAGTGACGTTCATGACAATCCAAGTAAACGTTTATATTATGGCTGAGGACAGGCTGCAGCAAATGAGACATGGTTGGAACAGAGTTTTACAGTGCAAACTATTATTTCAAATTCTAAAAAACTGCAGATGTGAATGCAGTTTCCAGTGTTGTTTACAGACTAATTTTTTTTTTTTTGCTTTGTTTTATGCATCCTGCTCTGGGCATAGATTTTGCAGTTCGTTCGCTAAGGGCCAGCAGTCCTCCTACGTACCACGGACCTTCAAAGCAAATGTCAGTACCATCCCTTACTTAGTAACATGGCATAAAACACTAAACACGAACCCCAAAAGGCATATTATGTCAACAAGTAATTCAGCACAATGCAGTTACCACTCGCCCCAATCTCTGGACTGGATTTAGGAGTTTTTACGTCTCTGGTCTAACTCACACAAGTCTGCACACAGCTGCATTAGGTTTCAAGTCCAGCTGTTGCATTTAGTAAGTTTCAGGATATATCACGCAGTTTATATGATGAAGAACAAGGGAAAGTAGTGTGAGGGCGATGAATGTGAGAGCTGGTTCTATCTATCTATCTGTTTAGTTATCTATGTATATATTTTTTTCTCTCTCTATTTGGCTATCAGTTTGTCTATCTGTCTGTCTAATGTCTGACACCATATGGTGATGTAAGTGGTTTTCAAGGATCAGTCTAATAGAATCAAATTAGATTGTTGATGGCATGGAATCAGGGAAACTCGTCACCGGGCACCTGTTAGGTTACACTGATAGACCGAAATCGGTGATTTCAAGAACAGGACCTCCATTCGTTCTGTCCCTACTTACTATCAGCTTCTCTTTCCTCGCAGCCCACCGTCCCATATATACACTCACCGTATCTCTCCACATCGTTCTTGTCTTCGCCTCTATCTCATCCAAACCACCTGAATCTCATACACAAGCATCCCTCACGTATTCTCTCAGCTTATCTCTCCACCCGGGTGTCTCTCACTTTCCCTCCGGTCTCTAATTTTTATAATGCACATTCTCTTGAACAGCCTCCGATTTTCTGTTCAGTCCATATATCCTCCCTCCATCTTGTTCTTGATCTTCCACTAATTCTCCTCACAGCCACCTAACCCCCATACACTGCCCTAGCCTGTCTATCACTCTCCATTAACTCCATGTACTCCCACACTTAGTTCACGGTCTCCCTCTCCACTACTTAATTTTCCATGCCCTCGACGTGCCCTCAACTGGTCAGTTCTTCATTCCCTTTTGCCTCAAAATGGGCGAACTGTCTGACGATGCTTTCGTCTCAGCTCCATGTCTGTCGCTTAATGCTAAGAAATCTAATCATTTACTTTCCTGCTGGCAGACGATATTACTCAAGTTAGGAGACAGCTGTCAGTGATGGAAATAATTTCCCTGAAGCTCTTCATTTTGTGTGGCGCCATTATACATTTTACTGTGACTAGACAGTTATTCTGCATTCGGCCCCTAATAACTAAGGAGGGGGGGGGAAGAATCTTAGTTGACCCACTTAGGACGCCTGTATACTCTCGCCACCACCAAATCTATATTACGATGATCCGATTTCTGTACGTTTGTTTGTTACCTTAAGACAGCAAAAGTGGGTGTATGCAGCGCAGTTTTTGTTAAAGTAAGTTACCATTAAAATGGTCTAACTTGAAGAATAAAACAATTTCAAATCCAATCGAGCCACCGGTTCCCATATTATGACTCATTTCTAAAGATAGGAAGTGAGTTGACATCGAGCGAAGGCCGCCGAAGGCGGCCTTTGAGCAAGTGATCTTAATTAACGAATACAAAATCGGATTTTAAATTGTGGCTGCAAGTGTGTGTGTGTGTGTGTGTGTGTGTGTGTGTGTGTGAGAGAGAGAGAGAGAGAGAGAGAGAGAGAGAGAGAGAGAGAGAGAGCACTTGATCTGCAATCCGAGTGACCCAAGATAGAGTTCGTTCTGGCTAAGCACTACTGAACTTTCCCTTGATTGGTGTAACGCAAGGCAAGTTTTGCTGGAAGCGCCACAAGAGTTTGAAGCTCGGCGGGGTAAAGAGTTAAAGGTTTGTCCCTTGTGTCTGAAGCTTCCTCCCGCCAAGTCGAGACTTTGTAGTGTGTCAGCACTCATCAGAAGCAGCCATGATCAGACCGCAAATTCTCGTAGGTTAGGGGGCTAGATTATGATATTATGTATTTTCAGCAATTGGCTGCGGTGAATAAATAAATCAGTATTACACACACACACACACACACACACACACACACACATCAGTCAAGCATGAGGAATCTTAGCTACACTTCACATGTATAACTTCCTGAATGTGTTTTTTCATCTCTATGAATTCACTTTGTATACAACTTTCATATATGGTAATGTAATCGACTATCAATTTGAAAAAAGAGTTGACAAATGCTTGCTATGTGCATGTCTATAGATATTCCTCGATACAATGAACAGCCTGTAAGATGTTCCTCAGCACAGTCACAACCACTCGCACCGCCACATCTATAGTCGCGGAGCACGACGCCCGAGGTTGTCATTATCATACCCTGGCAACCTACTTGTCAAAAGTGCCTCTGATTTCGTATCATATTATACAAGCATCATATTGTTATACACGAATATATTAAACACGAATATTACTATACACGAACATATACACAAATTACAAGCGTATCATATTATACACGAAATCGGAAGCACTGTTGTGGGTAAGTTGCCAGGGTACGATAATGACAACCTCAGAGTCGTGCGCCGCGTCTTTAGTAGCTTCCTAGGTGTCCTTTTCCAAGCTACTGGTGCTGCAGTTTCATTTTGTTAAACACAACTTGCGGTACAATTACTTTTAATACTGACGCAGACTCACCTTTGTTTTTTCTCGATTTTATCAGATAGTATAAAAAGTTATTTTAACACTGGAGTCAACTGTAAATACATCATAGCTATGCTGCACACTCACACTGAGTGAGGAAAGCCGTGGCTGGCCTCTTTCATGAAAGTTTTAGGGCATTATAAGTTGTATATATGCAAGCGAATTTTTTTGGTACTTCTTTTTATTAGAAGAGGACGAGGAAAATAAAATGCTGTTCTAATCTTCATCGTCCTATGACAAGGGAATTATTCCAGTGCAAAAAATGTTCCGTGTGTTGTAAAATCTGATGCCGCCTCAAAGGACAGCAGCCGCCAGACTGTGCTTCACACATTTTTTAATTCCCCGCTGGCAGCTGCTCTCATAAAAAATATTAATTAAATTTCCCAATAAAGTAGTGGAAAATACTGTTTGTCGTTCTCTCTCTCTCTCTCTCTCTCTCTCTCTCTCACACACACACACACACACACACACGCAAACGGGCGTGAGCGTGATTGTTTTTCCGTATGTCGATTACTGAGTACCAATGCCCGATAAAACTTTTACTGCAATGTTTAAGTTTATTTTCCTCCCATAGATGTATTAAGTATTCAACACAGTATTACATTAAGAGGTGTTAAAGTAATGTCTATCAATATGACAGACATACAAGTTTGCTCACCCTCAGTCTTCCCCTAGAATGCGACCAGCAACAGTGGAATGTACATCGAAGTCCTGAGCTGAACTGCTGGGTAAAGAGGGACAAAGGGGAAGAAAAACTGACTCAAATTACTTTAACAATGAAATGGACACCGAACCATTCCAGTAAACTGTATGTGGTATTGGGTTTCTTTTAACTCATTGCCTTCGGAATTTGAATTGCAAAGCTTAAACAGGCTTACGAGTTTACTCATCTTTAAGCAATCCACAGCAGCAGCAAGGTTACCTAAAATCTTTATGAACATTTTCACTGAGAATTTAAGAAGCCTTCATTTATTCCAACTAAAGTCCACTTACTCCATTCAGATCTTGTGAATAAATCACAGCCAGTTCGAGTAATTCCAAAATCCAGTGCATCAGTGGCTGACCCAGTCTCTGAGTCACTTCCGCCAACATATGAAGGTAACTACTGTATTTATGTACGTCATAGTACAGAAAAACGGTTAATTACATACAGATCAGAAACCAGCATTGATACATTCGAGTAGCATAAACTGAAATTATTAGATGGTGCAACCACCAACGCCACTCCCCTTACACACACACACACACACACACACACACACACACACACACACACACACACACACACACACACACACACACACACACACACATACACACATACACACACACAATCAATCAATCAATCATTTCCTGTGGCACCCCACGGGATGCATAGGGCCTCAATGAACTCTCTCCACCAACATTTGTCTCTTGCCATCTCCTTCAGGTCTCACCAACACTCCTCTCCTGCTTCTTTTTTCATTGTCCTCAACCAGGTTTCCCTCGGCCTACCTCTACCTCTTCTTCCTCTAGCAGTCCACTCTGGCACATCCTGTATTAAACTACTTTCTTTTCTGTATATGTGCCCCAGCCACTTCCAGCGAGACAGTCTCACATATTCATTAACTGGTTCCACTCTCGTAATATCCCTTACTCTTGCATTTGTAACTCTGTCTTGCCACTTTACCCCAAGAATCCTTCTCAGCATTTTATTCTCAAATCCTAATACTTTCTGATCTGTTGCAATTGTACTGTACCATGACTCATGCCCGTAAATTAAAATTGGTCTAACCATGGACTTGTAAATTTTCACTTTAGTATGTACCGAAAGCATATTATTATTCCAAACAGATTTCAACATTCCAACAGCTCACTAAGCCTGTCTAATCCTCTCCTCAATTTCATTCTTTAATGATCCATTAGATGATACAATCGTTCCCAGATATTTAAAGTTTTCTACATTCTTCACCACATTATTCCCAATTACACAATCGATTTGGTTCTCCATGTTCATATTAATAATTTCAGTCTTTCTACAATTTATTACCAATCCCACTTTTTCTCCTTCCTCCATCAAACAAGCAAGCACCCTCTGCATCTCTTAAATACTTCTGCAAATCAGTACAATATCATCAGCATTGTCCAAATCCATCAGCCTCTTATTTTCTTTCCAGTTAATTCCTGCACCTGTTCTCCTTACAACCTTTTTCATAACATAATCCATAACCAAAACAAACAACAATGGCGAAAGAACTCCTCCTTGAATCACTCCTGACCTAACTTGAAATGGATCACTCAAAGAACCACCCACCATTACCTTACAAAAAGTACCTTCATGTGGGCTTCTAATAATATTTACAAACTTTTCTGGTATACCATAGAATCTCATAATTTTCAACATAGCTCCACACACACACACAGACAAGAAAAAAAAAAAAAAAATATCACACCAACCATAGATTTAAAAATTTCAAGATGTCATTTTTACAATCTAGAAGTAGACCTACACAATGCAACTCTTAATTGTGTCTTTGTCTCCTGTAAAGAAACTTATTTCCTCTGTATTTTTCTCTGCCGTCATTTAGATGTCCATCTTCTAACCTCCCTTCATTGAGGGGTCACCATTACATGATGGTGGGACTTGATGCAGAGTTTATTGTGTCTCCTATTTGGGTGGCCTAGCTACTTCTGAAGGATTGATGTCCATTGGTTTCGTGGACTAATACTCCCCCCTTAACCCCTTAACCGCGGGGTGTCACGTTCGTGATGCTCGGGCACAATGGATCATACCACAGGCGTCACTTTTGTGATTCTGTGTCATTTTGAATTTGCCCTGGTTTTCAAGTGGTGACTTGTGTCATCTATCAGTACTGCCAGTGTCCAAAAATAGTCAGCACTGCTAATGTCATCTGTATTCCCACCCATTGTTGACAGTATAGTCATTTTTCCCCGTTCTTGACTCCCCTCCCTACCTCCCCTCTATTACGCTCTCCTCTCACCTGCCCGGCCATGCCACACTACGCAAATCTTCCCCGGATTTTTCCATTGATTTCATCCATTGAATTGAGCCCTATGCCCTATTCTTATACAAAATAATATATATATTTATAAAAGAAATAAGGTAATTGATAATGCCATACACCTGGAATTGGCTAATTATCACCTGGCAACACCCCACGTGCACTCATTCACTAATTTTCCCTGCTTATTTCCCCTTGGAATATGCCATATGACCTATTTCTGTACTAAAAATATATATAAAAAGGGAAGGGAGAAGCCTAAATGATATTGACATTCACCTGGAACTACCTAATTTACTATGTATTGTCTAGATTTCCTACCGATCATTTCATAGCATATAAATTAGCAGCTGTCACCACACTGACATTGTCAACCCTTGGCTGCCCATATATGCCACGTCATTCAGTTCAGTGTTCTCCTTTGAGGTGAAACCATTTCGCACTCACGCCCCTCCATTTTCGCCGCTTCTGTGCCTATTGCAAAGGGCCCTGTGACCTCTACCCCTACTAAACCTCGTGTGGGAAGTTGTAAAGGACAAAGTGACTCTGCTGTGGAACGTGAACTGGCTGAATTATCGATGATAATGATGGAAGTGACTTTGATCTTTCGGGTGAATTGTGTGATGAGCCTGGGGAGGAAATCGTGACAGAAACTGCCAGTACGAGTGCTTCAGTGTCCCAAGTTATCCCTAGCTCCAAGGGAAAGGAGCCCTTAGTGCAGCAAGGGAAGGAATTTGGGAAGGGATGAAGAGGAGGCGGGTTAGCCCCAGAACAATCGCCCCACGTGACCCAACCCGCCATGAGTCCCGAGGTGAATCATCTCCCCGCTCTCCCAGCCCCACTTCACTAATATCTTCCACCTCTTCAGCAGATATTTCTCCTGAGTCTTCATCGTCGGAGTCTCCACCAGCACCTACAGTGAAGGCAGGCCGTAGGGGATGAGGTAAATCCCTGATTCGTAGTAAAAGTAGAGTAGCATCTAGAGTAAGGGCTGCTAGTGGTACACGGCAACCTAGGGTCAGTCGGAGTGACCTTGAAATGGCCCAGTCTCCCTCACAGCTACTCTCATCCACCCTCACTCAGCCTACACCACCACGAGAGGGAACCCTGGATGCCTTCATATGGACAGAAGGTTCTGATTTCGTCCCTGAACAACTTCACTTTGACGAGAGTTACTCAGGGATACAGCCTGCCTTCACTCTTGACGAGGATGCTGAGTGTGTGGACTACCTTTTGGCCTTTCTTGATGATGAAGTTATGCAGCACATATGTCACGAGACCAACAGGTACGAGTCACAATGTGCTGCAAGTGGTGCAGGTGCAACGAAAATGCAACAGTGGACCGTGCTTGGAGTGCAGGTACTGTATGTGTTTTTCGCCCTCATGCTTCTCATACCCCATTCAATAAAGTATGAGTTGGAAGATTACTGGTCCATGGACCCCTTACTACCCTCATCCACCTTCAATAAGTATATGACCAGAGATCGCTTCCATAACATCATGGGAAACCTGCACTTCACCAACAATGATGTACCGTCCCAAACTGACCCACTCTGGAAGATCCGGGAGATTCTGAACAGAATGAAGGATAAATTTGTCATTCTTCCACCCATTTCATAAGGTTGTAATAGACGAATCCTTGGTTCTGTTCAGTGTACGTCTGAGGTTCGTACAGTACATTCCAAGCAAACGTCATCAGTTTGGAATCAAGTTCTTTGTATTGTGCGACTGTAAGACGGAGTACATCCTTGACTTCGTCGTCTATTCAGCCAGCACTGTCGATCTGGACAAAACACACCCCCTTTGGCTTCTCAGGCTGTGTAGTGAAAGTGCTGCTTGAAAGGTATTTTGGTGAGAATCATGTGCTGTATACTGACAAATACTATACAGCACCAAAACTTGCTAAATACCTTTCAGAGCACGGCATCAGCTCATGCAGCACTGTCAAGAGCAATCGTGCCCACTTCCCCAAGTTCCCCGAGGCAGGAAATTCGCAGTGAAGAGACAAGCACCTATGCAAGTTTGAGAAGATGCTGGCAAATCGGTGGCATGACAAGAGGGTCGTGCACATGCTCACCACAGTACACAAGGGGGAACTGAAAGACAGTGGGAAGGTCGACCGTAGGACAAGCGAACCTGTGATGAAACCTGATGCTGTCATCGACTACAAAATCAACATGCGGCTGGTGAACAAGTCCGACATGATGAGTGGAGAGATCGACTGCCTCAGGAAGAATACTAGGTGGTACAGGAAAGTGTTTCTGCATTTCATTGACATGACGATGCTGAATGCCTTCATCCTGTACACCCAAGTCCTTCTTCCTGAGGTTGTTAGCCAGGACTTGTGTTTAGCAGCTGCTTGAGAGGGTTGGTAGGATGACAGCAACAGCTCCAAGGTGCCATTCTGTTAGACTTCCTGACAGACTTGAACAGAGGGTGTATATGGATCGGCACAGACTGGTGCAAATGCCTGCCACAACGAAGAGGAAGGCTGCAATCTGCAGGTGCCAGGTGTGTGCACATACCACCAGATGCACACCTGAGCACAAACGCACCTCTTGGCAGTGCGCCGAGTGCCAGGTTCCCCTCTACGTAACATGCTTCTTTGATTACCACAGCCTGAAGCAGTTCTAAAACATTGTAAGTGGAAATGTAAACAGTATGTAAATAATGTGTAAATAGCAGATGTCAATATGACTGAACAGTGGAATATAGTTTTATAAGTTACTGCAAGTGACAGTGCATGACATAGTGTAAATAAAATAGAAGTGTAAATAATGTAAATACAACACAAAATATAAATAGAAATGTAAGTAATTAGTAATATAAGAATATGAGTACAAATACTTGGAGTAATGACAGTGGAAGTGAAAGTTTCGCTCTCTACATAGTTTACTGAATGAGAAAGTGAATGCCTGGAGTGAAAATAAACTACTATTACTGAAGAAAACTTATGGATAAATACTGTAGATATATATAAGTGCAATAAAGTACCAGGAATATAAAGTGTGAGTGTGTTTATGAATAATAAATGACAGAATACCAGCGGGGAACGAGTGTGGGTGGGAAGCTGGTACGTGCTCGTAATTTACAGTGCTTTCACAGTGTTTTTTTTTTTTTTGGAGTATGGATTCCAAACTACTTGAAAATCATAGAATAGTGTTTCTAGTGATAATATCAGGCTGTGGTAATCATATTACTGGGTGTCAGGAAGTGTAAAGTGGAGACTTCGTTACCCAACTTCAGAAGTTTCCACAAGTCCTACGGTAGTTGATGAAGGCTAAACAAACATCCCAGGAGAAAGCTGAAGGTATGTGGCATAAGCATATTTAATTATAATATTCTAGGACTAATAACTGATTTTTGGCAAATATTTTTAAAAGTCAGTCGGAGCGCAAATATCCCCGCGGGACGTGCAAAGACGGCCTCCGACATCCCCGGGGTTAAGGGGTTAATCATGAGTGGATGGTGCCTGCTGGTGATAACGATGTTCCCTGCCCTTCACGTGTTTGTTGTGTGTGGCGTCCCGTGTTCCTAAAGAGATGGGTGGCCTGGTGGTTGGACAATGCGCCCATTGGCTAGCAACACATCTCTTTCGTTGCCTAGTCTAACTAGACAAGAAGGCTGGTCCTTCTTCAAGCAACACGAGATTTTTTACTACCGTCAAGAGGGCACCTCATGGACCGACACTTTATGGATCTGGAGCTGTCGTGCTATTGTTTTTTTTTTTTTTTTTTTTTTTTTATGTGTCCAACTCTGGGCATAGGCTTCACAGCCTGCTATCAAGGCCCAGCAGTCCTCCTACATACCATGCACCTCTACATGACACCACTTCGGCGCTAACACCCACCGTCCATATTGAATACATACTAGGGCTGTCTCATACAGGACTGGTGTATTGGTATTAGCGGGGGTATTTTTACGACATGTCGGCGGGGCTTCTGGTAGATCAGTAAAGCCTGATTTAATGTAATTCAAACCCTTAAACTGTTCCCTGCCCCAGCGGGGATTTGAACCTGGGTCCCTTGGGACTGTAGCCCACCTCTCTACCGACTGAGCCACCGTATGGTACCTGCATACGAGTATACTGCAATACCGCGGAGGCTGGTAGGTGCTCTGTGCATCTTCATTTCACCTTCCCTTATTGAGGTTCGTACTGGGTGGGAGAAGGTGGAGATGGAGATTTGTAATTTAAGCAGATTGGCCGGCATTGTGACACCACGATCCTCTGAACGGTAACAGAATATTCCTTCAGAGTCTAAGTTTCTTGTAGTGACACTGGAGCCTTTCCAGGGAGACAGTGGACATAGGCTTCCACCTAAGGGGCTTTATCCTCATCCCACAAGAGCAATTCGATCAGCTTTTGAGTGGTATGTACCGGAATTATTTTGTACAGTACATAGTCATCATAGTCATCTGGCCTGATGAGAGGATGGGTCTAAGGAAATGTAATGTCTTCATTATGCACCAGGAGGTGGTAAGAGCTTGTGATGTGTTTCCAAAGGTGCCCTCAAAATGATGACCGTTTGCTTGCAGAAGTGCCTGATGCTTATAAGAAACCATGCATTTTATCCTTGACCTCTCAGGGGAGTAAGTCTAAATGCAGCTCTCCTCATGTTAAGTTAAACTCCTCAAGAGCAGTCATCTGTGCTAAGAAACGGACTATGTATGATGAGGCACGCTTGTGCTTGAGCTCACTGATCAGCATGTTGTGAAAGCGAAGAGAATTAAGAAGACGGATGGCGACCTAGTTCTAACACCGACACACACACTAATAACTATATTTGACTTCCTCCATTTTCCTGTGATTTTGACTGTTGCTTGGTGTCATTATAGAGTTAAACCTTATGTACCTATACCATGACAGTGTTTTCACTGCCAGCTTCATGGACAAACTGGTCGATCATGCCTTCCAAGACAAAAAAAAAAAAAAAAGTAAAAAAAGCCGAATTCAAAATCCATCCATACCCTTCATCCGTATCTGTGTTTGTCGAGCTCTTATTTTTTTATAATGTGTGTCTGCCCTTCAGTGAAGAATTTCCAAGAAAAGAGGATGGGTCTGTAGTTGGTTAAAAGTGTAGTGATGACTGTTCCGTTTTTCCGAACGCTGTGAATGTTGCAGTGTGTGTTTATGAGTAGCTTCGAGTATTTGTGAGGAGTTGGATGTCGTGTAGCCCTAAATGTTCCAGGAGTTGATTGCTGGTGTCATCTGTGACCGTGTGTATAGAATTCTTTATTTTGTTTGTAATATTGTGTGTCCGCTCTGGAGGGAAGAGATTATGTTACAGTAGGATCAAGAGGAAAGGACGGCCAGTTCAGACTTTCTTTTTCAGTTTCAGTGTGTTTTGGTGTGTAGGTGGCCTGTGTTAGCATAATGGTTCACTAGTATGTTTGCCAAGTATATGTATGAGGGGATGTGTTGAGTGTTGGACCTAATGACAGCATGGGTCATAGTGGTATATGTTTGTGATTTGGTAGTACTGTTAATTGATCTGTATAGGCAAGAGGGAACTGTAGATTGACTGAGTGTTGTCACAAAGGTCTTCCAATTTTCTGATTGCTGTCACTTTTGTTGTGTAATTTTTGAAGCCTTGTGAGGGTGTCCTGAGTGTGGGAGAGGGGAGTTATGTTTAAGTGAGCTACGTTGTTTTATAAGGCAAGCATTACATGCAGTGTAACTGATGGAAAGTAGAATTACAGACGGAAATTTAAAAGAAATTATCAAGTTTCAAGGAAACTACTTTCATGTAATACATCTTTTTCACCATTATCATCGTCATCATCTCCAAAGCCTCGCTCTGTCCTGGGAACTTTCCAACAGTTTGGCCTGTAGAGAATAACCTACAGGCTACTTTATCTTCACACACCTCTCTCACCCTCTTAAACGCTCCTCTGACTTCTTTCCCGCCAGTCAAGGACAGCCTCAGGCCAGTATAATCTATTGGACTCAGTGGACCTCTGAACCGCATGGGACTCCCATTACAGTTACCACCTCCTGCTCTGAAAAGTAAACCATACCCTCCAGAAGAGACAGGGTGGAGTGTGGGACAGAAAGTAAAATGCTTATTATGTAATATATATATATATTTTTTTTTCAGTGAACACATTGCAACTGTTAACAATTTTGTCAAGCTTTACACATTGCACACTGAGGAGTACTGAATTAAAACTAATTATGGCGACCTTATCAGCTTAAGGGGAATGCAGGGAAGTTTGTTCCTGATTTTATATTGTAATTCCAGCTGTAGGTCCTTTCAATATTTACCGTTATTTGGGGTAACTGAGTCGTTGCCGGGAAATTTCAGTCTTTATTTTCCCTTCAAATACTATTCTAACGAGTTACTTGTATTTTTTCTGGGAAATTCATTGATGGTTTAAGAAGATATTTTGTTTCTATGAAATTTTCTCAGAAGTTGAATACTTTCATACGGTGAGAAACTTAATGATTTCAGGGGTTTCGCAGGATTCAGGATGTGGGAACCGCATTCGTCATTCTAGCCAAGAAGTTGTGGGACCAGACAAGGTAAGTTTAAGGCAAATTTGAAATCTACTTTATGCTTGGACTGAATGTTACGATTCTTTAAATCGAGTCAGGGAAATTTGGGTTGGCCTAATTTGCATTTTTTATTATAGTGCGGCAGTAAGTAATCCGCTCACTGCTGAGTGATATTTTTAGTTTTTGTGTGCCGTATACTGCTGTATACTAGTCTTGCCAAGATCATACATGCCCACACCGAGAGCCAGAAGGGTGAATTACATCCCCGATGCGAGAACATAAATTATGCACCTGAGGTAGTTAAAAATGAGATGATCATCCACGTTGCATCGAAAGCTTCTAGGATTCATGACACCACACAGCAACAGCTCGTGGCCCGAGACTCAAGAGAGGCCTTTGAAAAGGCAACTATTCTTCCTCAAAGGGAACTGGTAATTATACATAACTTGGGGGCTCTGTCTGACTTCGTTTATGTTCTAGATACAGAGGAAGGGTAAGGATTTGTGCAGGTGTATGTGCAGTGAAGTGGTAGGAATGTGCCACAGTTTCAGGACATTGCGTGTACCTTGGAAACAACAAAAACTGTGATGAAGATTTTGTTTTCCAAAGCTCCCTTTTCAAAGGACTGTGGGTTTACTGAAGTAAAATGAAAGTTGAAGTGTTACAGTGCATATCAAAGTGTTTCAGTGACAAGAAAACTATAGGATCTCATTATTTTATTTACCATTTACAAAGTTTATTTGTATTCTGATATATCACATGATGTTTAATGTGTGTTATTTTTACCAAAACCCAAATAACCTCAAAGTGTTGGGTAAAAAGGGTTACTGAAAGAGTAGGCGAAAAGAGGATTTGTCTTTTCTTTTGAGTTGTAACACTTGCAGGGTGATATTCTGAGTCATCTGCCTGTAACAAAGACTAAAAAGAAAGGATTACTGGAGAACAGTTTTCCTTGATCCTTTGAAATGGCCGTAAAGTTGACCCAAATTACCCCAAGTAACATATCAATCTCTTTATGCATATTTATCTATGTATTTACTTATTTATATTGAGAGAGAGAGAGAGAGAGAGAGACAGAGAGAGAGAGAGAGAGACTGAGAGAGAGAAAGAGAGAGAGAGAGATTTATATTGAGAGAGAGAGAGAGAGAGAGAGAGAGAGAGAGAGAGAGAGAGAGACTGTAGATGCAAGAGCGCTGAAATTCCCTGTTTTCTGCCAGTAAGGGACTGCCTTTTTTTTTTTTTTAATCACTGCTAGAGGGTAAACTAGGAGAGTGTTTGGATCATATTTTATTTAGGAGGATTGGAAGTCAGGTATAATTATTCCCTTATACAAAGGAAATGGAGAAAAAGAAGTGTGTGGTAATCAGAGGGGCATTTGTCTTCTTAGTATAATAGGAAAAGTGTATGGTAGGATACTTATAGACAGAGTTAGGGAAAGAACAGAGAAATTAGTTGGAGAAGAACAGGAAGGCTTTAGGAAGAGAAGAGGTTGTGTAGATCAGATATTCATTCTTAGATCTTTAGTGGAAAAGTTTCTAGAGAAGGGAAAGAAGTTGTAGTTGGAGAAAGCATATGCGGCTATTCCCGCACAACACAGGAACATACTTGATTTTTCCAAGAAGTTTTGTCAAAAGAGCAGTATAGGACAAGAATACGTGCGTTGAATCCCTCTTTATGTTTCGTTACACTGCACCAAGTAAATAAAATGCTGCTATTGCCTACTGCTGCCCTTTCATATATTACTGTACCGTAACTGTGTGGAGGCAACCCTGCATTCTCTTGGCATTGTACTGCAATGGATATTTATTATATGATCATAGTACAAGGAATACTGATTACTTATCATTAGTTTATGTGATTACTTTGATGCCGTGAATACACACGTGACTTTTATTCATATCAATATTGTGTATCCTTGGGTAGTGTGCTTAAACCTTAAATAGCAGAGTGACATGGAAACCCCTAATTACTGAAGGTCATTTTTGGAACGCCTATGGTTATTAGGTATGGTCAGCCTGCATCCCATGTTACAGAAAACGGTCAGTAACTATACAGTAATGCCACATGCGTTCCATCATCATCTTTTACGTACTTCAAAAATCACCATTAATAAAATGAGTCTGCATCCCACTTCGGCATTTCAGGTTTTAGTATACCGTACGACCCCTAATTTCATAATGCCATGAACTGTTCAAATGTAAGAATTATACTCATATATTGAAATCCTGTATATTGTGAAGGCAAAACATCTTCGAACCAATGTTGACCTACGGGTGTGAAAAGGCATTCAAAAATAAAATTACCATCAGATTATTGCCTTAAGGAAGATAGTTTTTGCAAGAAGGACAAGTGAGGTGGGGAGATTTTGTTTTTCCGTTTCCAGTCCTTCCTACAATCTTCTCTTGAGATAAAGTCTGCGGTACTGGCCGCCTGGCAGCATGCTTGGGATAAGCCTCTTCTACGAACAAGATCCAGATGATGAAGAGAATATCTCTTGGGGCATACACATTAAGAAAAAATGTATCGCAGGAGAAGATTCCGATGACGTTATAAATGATCACTATGGGTAATAAAACATCCCAAAAAGATTGAATTACAGTATCTTTTGTCTTTGAAAAAAAAAAAAAAACGCTCACGCATATTATGCAGAGATACTTGAACATTCTGTGCATGAGTTCATCCATGATCCACACCTTTATGATGGGGTCTGCATGTTGAGTGTTCTGCTTCACTGAAATGATGGATTTTGCATTTCGTTCTTGCTGCCTTAAGTTATTTTACTTGGCTTAGAAGAGACTCCTGAGACAGAAAAGAGTTCACTACATCCTTCATTATCCTGCCCACTACCAAAAGACTGTCACAGGCAGGGCAAATAACCCGGAACCGGCACAAACCCCAAAGAAAAGTACACCACTGTCCTGAAAGGATTAATTAGTTAAGATTCATACAAAAAGACTTTAACACCTTCACCGCCATAAGATATTTTTATTTTCGTTCTGGCTATCACCAGATTTTATTCAAGCTTCGAGGGAGCTCTGATAGTGCAGGGACAAATCAACCCCTTCATCCTGTGTGCGCCAGTATTATTCTGGAACCCGGTGGACCTGAAGCAGAGGTTGGTCTTCCTTCCGCAACCCAACATTTTTTTTCTTTGGGGGGAGGGGGATACGGAGGATGTTAATAGATGCGTGAATACATAGGCAGCTCCACCACTTGCTTACATCGGAGCCACCACGTGACGGCGTCCCTCTGGTTCATGGCGAACTATTTAACTAAAGTGACGTCTACCCCTTCGCGTTCAAAAAGTCATCCATTAGCTAAATAAAATCATGTTACGGCAGCAAAAAGGTCTTAAATGCCATATTGTAGGTGGCACAAGGGACATCGTAGCAACTTTTTCTTAGTGATTTGTAAAGCGTTTTACCCGTTATGTTCTGTATAGTCACTAAAATCGACAATGTTTCCCATAAGTAACACACAAGAGGATGATGTGCGTCCACACCAGATGCTTGCTGGTACGGGCAGGGATTGTGGATCACCATAACCCATTGCAGTTTTCGCCCTCACCCACCCAAGTTCAGGAAGCCTACTGTATGGTTGACAGTGATGCAAAGTTCCTATAATAGCATTTTATGTGAACGCCTTCTTAAAAAATGTAATAGGCTACATAAACCGCTGATGAGATGTGAAGAAAGCAACGAAAATTTCAACCCTAAATGAGTCGTTCACGTGCCTCAGATGTTCTTTTGTTTCATTTGAGTGAACCGACGAAGGTAGCAGCAGAAGCAGGCCAACAGCCGGTACAGCAGGTAGGCAGATGCAACCACCGCTATCACTACCGTCGCCCACACGTCCACATTGTATACACGGTACCTGGAAGACGTCAAATTCAAGATTAAGGCCAGCATTCCCGTTGGTTAATAGCTGGCTGCCAGGCACTTCCACCTTACCACTTTATTTCCACACCTAAGTGTTTAAACATCCCACGAATGTAATTGATGCAATCTATAGGGTGTCCTTTAAGACTGAAAGAAATTGAGTAGGTTATTCTTGGAGTAACTTTGTGCGAGAATGGCTATATCAACATCGGTCCATTTCTCAGCTGTTACGGAATTACAGAGAATGATGGTCTTATGAGTAACAAATGAGGGAGACGGTTTTTGCCTAGAAGACTAGTAATTTAGCTCTGTAACAGCTGAGAACTGAGCCAGTGACGATATAGCATTTTCCTCAATCAATACTGCTCCTTGAAAACTCTGCAGTTTCTCAGAATCTCACGGGACCCCCTGTATGACTGTCACAGGCAGTGAAAACAAACAAGAGAAGGGTAAGGTTTAGTATGCTGAACTAAATTGTTAAAAGGAGGTACTAAACACCCTCCTTAACTGAAGAAAACCCTGAGTGGCTTTAGGTGCTTCTAATACTCTGTTCACTTTAACTTGGCCTAAAATTGCCATCACTCTATCTTGAATAATGACATGCAACAACAGATCAACCAGTTCAGCCCACTGACTTTTTCGAGAGTCTTACTCCTGTTACCACCAAACTATTTTAGGTAACTTAGGACAGACCTTTAAGAGTCAAGATGATAACGGAGGCTGTATCTAACTCTTCTAGTTCATAAAATCTCTCTAAAGTTGTCTAACGTATGCAGTAGAAGATAAAATATCAGTGGAGTGAAGAATCAAAGGGTTGTATTCTAGGTGGCTTAGGTAGCTTGGATACTTTGTTTACATTTACTACATGTAAAAAGAGATTTAGTACTGTAATATGGTTCTATATACTATAGTGTACAGTGGAGCAGGTGTTGATCTGTAGTATTGTCATTTTCTGCCACTGAGCTCGAAGCGGCAGGAGCAGAGTGGAGGGGAGCAGACCGAGGATGAGATAGAGGGATTGGGTCAAGAGGTATATGAGAGTGAGAGTATGAAGTCGAGAGAGGGCAGTCAAATGGCGGATAATAGGGTGACGTAGAGAAAATTCGTTTTTTACAATCTTCATCACCCAGTCCTGTATTGTACCATCCGAAGCGTAGGGGCCCACGGCTAGGCAATATAGTCTAAACTTTTATCTAACCCAGCCAGGGGGGATATCTTTTTCGGTTCAATTCTCCCATCTTCCAACGATTATATACACCTTAGGTAAGAATTTTCGAAATTAGTAGGTTAGGTATTGCCTTAATAAACCTCATTAATAGGAGTAATCATTCTTCAGCTGAATAACAGAGTCTGGTACCAGCAAGAGTAACTAAAAAAGATGTCACCCGGATTCATTAGGCTGAAGTGAAAATGACCAGTCACTCGCTCCTCAGCGACGTTAGGTAAAAAAAAAAAAAAAAAATACATTTTTTTGTATGTGATGTCTTGCGGGCCATACTCACTAGGCCTTCAGGTGTCTGTGAAGTGATTAAAAGCCTACCCTCCAACACACGTAATTTCTTGAAATACAAGAAATCATTTGGCTTGTCACACGGTGTATAGTCACCGTAAGTAACATTACATCAAGTGAGTGGAAGAGGGACACTCCACCCTAGTGCCTGCCTATTATCTTTTATGGTATTTATATCATTTTAATATCTTGTTACCTCTGACACTCAGTCCTACGAGCTACTACAAGCCATCATCGTAACTATGGTCAGTTTGTTTTGACGTGGCAAAGATCCCATACTCCTTTTCAGCTCAATAAATGACCAGGTGTTGTGTTAATGAAGAATAAATTTCCTCTGTTACCAAAGAAACTCATTCTGCCTCATAAAAGAGACCCATAGAATTTCAGGCAACCACGACTAGGGATTCAAGTTGTGAGAGTGGCTCAGTTCCGTCGGGTGAAAACAAACCTATAATAGTAGAATTCAGTTGGTTTAGTTACAGACGATTTCATTCTTAATGACTACTTCAAGGTCTTTACGGACGGGCAGTTTTATTCAGCTTCCATTTTGGGAAATATGATTGGATACAGAGTGTCCCGTGAAACGTATGTCAGACTGAAGGAAGTGCTTCTTATAATTATTTTGAGTAAGAGAAAGTGAGTGTATGAAACGCAGACAAGGTTAATATATGAGTGTATGAGGTGGAGAGAAGATGAGTGTATTGACTAAAGGCGTACGAGGGACTTGGAAAGTGTGTCTTTTCAGGGCAAATGATGATTTCTCGGGACAGATGCTTCTGATGATGTACCGGTACCGTTGAAACTAATTATGGTTACAGCTGTTAAAATCCTTGCATTATTAAGAGGATATTTTCCTGAATACGTGAGGGTAAACTGTTCTAACAGTTTTCCGTTTGTTTTGATACATATTCATTAATCACGTTCACTTTTCATGTGAATACAGATCTATAACATGAGATTTTAAACGTATAAATCAGCTATATATATATATATATATATATATATAGATAGATAGATAGATAGATAGATAGATAGATAGATAGATATATATTCCTTCACTATGCCAATTTGGTAGAATTTTCATGGACAACAGGGCTACTCCAAGCACTTTTAAGGTAGGTTCCTTCCGTCCCCCTCCCACCGAAATTCTTCCCGGATGCTTTTTCTTAAGCAAGGAAGATGGAACCAATGGCCAAAAACCCGTTAGAGTGTTCCCTCCAAGAAAAAAAAAAACAATATAACAGTGTCAAATTCAAGAACAATTCATTTCGAGATACCTGAACACACTGCGTTTCACAGACTGGAGGTCATAGTCAATAGGAAATACAAACAAAGGAAGAGTGTTACAGAGTTAACCTGTTGCATGTATGGAGGATTGGGAGTAACGGTTAACTCTTGCATTTGAGAGATGAACAGAACAGGGATGAGAGTTTGCTGCTAGACGGGTGCTACGTGCCCGCCATACTGGTGGAGGAATGTAAACAGGCTGTTCAGAGAAGCAGTGACCATTGAAGTAAAGATAGAAACGAGATAACAATGTAACAGTGCTGCAAACAGATAGAGTTTGAAGGGAACCAGAATGAGGAGGAGAGTCAGTGAGACGAAAAGCTTTTGAATCTACTTTGTTGAGAAGAGCTGTATGTGGGGAGCCTCCCCACTCATGAAAGTTGTACTCTACACAGGGGAGAATAAAAACCTTATTTAAAGCCAACAACTTTGCAGGGGAAAAGAAGGCATGGAGTCGGTTTAGTACACCTATTTTCCTCGAAGAAGATTTTACAAGAGAGGTAATATGACGTTTTTCGAGATAAATATCAAGAGAATGAAGCCCCATGCATGTTCAAAGAAGACGCGGGATGGAGATGGATAGGCTGTCAATAAAAAAAATTAGAGGATACTCCTGAAGAATATACTGACGGGTCAATAGATGTAAGAATTGATTTTCTGATGTAATTTTACCTGTATCAAATATGAGCCAAGTATTTGTTGAAGTAACTGCTGAGACGAATGCTTTGAGAAGTGAATAGAAAGGCAAAGGATGGAGTCATCATATGAGCAGACAAAGTTAGACTGGTGATAGGACAGAGCCCTGAGGAACACCACTGTTGATAGCTCTATGAGAAGAACGGTGGCCGTCTAGAACAGCAGCTATAGAACGACCAGAAAGGAAGCGAGAGATGAAGGCACAGATGGAAAAATAGCAACCGTAAGAGGGCAGTTTGGAAATTAAAGATTTACGTCAGACTTGGCCAAAACTCTTTGAGATGTCAAGTGCAATCGTATACCTTTCGCGAAAGTCCCGAAAGGAAGATGACCAGGAGTTTTAAAGGAAGGTGACACGATCGACAGTGGGGCGTCCCTCGCATAACCCATACTGACGATGAGAAAGGTTATGATAAAAAGGGGGCCCTAAATTTTTTTCCTTCCCGTTAAGAACAGATTTAATATCTTTAGCAATTCAGGATGTTAAAGCCACTGGGCGATAGTTATAGGGCTCGGACTGGTCACCCTTCTTTGGGACTGGATGAACGAGAGCAAAGTTTCAGCAAGAAGGATAGGTACAAGTCGACAGTTAAAAGTGAAAGAGTTTTACCTAGGCAGGGTGTAAGCGCAGAAGCACAGTTCGTGAGGACAACATGAGAGACCCCTCAGGTCCTTTGCCAGTACTGAGGCCAGTGAGGGTAGAAAATAACTGTACATCAGCTGAAGAAAATTTTATTCAGTCATGAGGAAGTCAGCGTGGTCAAGTGTTGAGGGAACAGCACTGGAATCAGTTGGAAGAGAAAGTCTCAGCAAAGAGTTATGGTTATTCAAGTAGAAGAAACAGCTACAGAGCCATCAGGATGGAAAAGATGAGGGAAAGAGAATGAAGTAAAGGTGTTGGAGATTTCTGTCAAGGTGACAAGAGAACCGGGAAGACTTCGTGTCAGAGAGTTCAGAGTTTATGCTGTATGAAGAAGTAAAGAAGACGAGTGTATGGGAAGTAGAGAATGTGAGTGTTCGAGTGTATAAGGTATAGAGAAGGCGATTGCATTGTATGAGGTACAGAGAAGATAAGTGTACAAGTGAATAAGGTGTAGAGAATGTAAATGTATGAGGTGCAGAGAAGATCAGTGTATAAGGTGAAGTGAGGGTGAGTGTATGAGTCTATGAGGTGTAGAGAGGGAGAGTGTATGAGTGTATAAAGTGTAGAGAAGGTGACTGTATAAGGTGTAGGGAAGGTGGCTGTACGAGGTGTGTACAACTCAACTCCATGAACGACGTGTATAGAGCGTGTGATCATTTATGGATGAAGTGTTAGGAAGTGTTATAGTTGTGGCGATAGTTCTTTAACCTAAATTATTCCAGATTTTCGTATTTTTTAAACTTATGTCAAGCACCTCACTAGCAGAAATAATGTTGTGGCTCTGCACCGTTTTCAAAGCACGTCTTTGTGACTAGCGTCATCCTCTAATGATCTCGTTACCACTCAGCATTCAAGATGAAGATTTTGCAATTTTAGCCAAGTTA
Organism: Coenobita brevimanus; assembly: GCF_032717465.1. Classification (NCBI taxonomy): domain Eukaryota; kingdom Metazoa; phylum Arthropoda; class Malacostraca; order Decapoda; family Coenobitidae; genus Coenobita; species Coenobita brevimanus. Next base: position 5,297,491 of record NC_137043.1, on the reverse strand, counting down.
GAGTAAAAGCAGTACAACATCTTGCTACCCAAGGCAAGTCTATGGCTGGGCGGTGGAAATGGAAAGAGTATTTCACTTACCCCAGTGGCAGAACACAATGGTAGGGCTCCACATCTCTTTAATATTTCTTCGTGACTAGCATCATACTCCAGTGTAAATCTCGTTAGAGCTCAGTATTCAGGGTGGAGAAATGGCAATGTTAGGCCAAGTTAGTGCAAAAAGAGTGCGGTCGGGATCAAAAATCCTGTTGCCTCTCTTATTTTTTCTCTCCATGGACTCCGACAATTAATGTGGAGAACTCGCAGCCACCGACACTAATTACATTGATTTATAGCTAAATAAAGTCATCAGTGTCACTTGTTGTGTATTCACCACACTCATTTTCAAAGTCCACAGAGCGATAGGCAGGAAAGGCAACAGCACTTCTGACGACAACCGTACATTACGATACTAACCATGGCATATCTATGGCTGGGCTGCGGAAGTGTGACGCTCCCCTGTGTCTGATCACGTACTTCACCCAGTAGGCAGCCACTTCTGACGGGGGCTGGGGCTGGTCTCGCATCAGACTCCCAAGGCGTTTAGCTACCTCTCGATACCTGAAATATACATTTTAGAATCAGTTATTTCTGATCTGATGGAACTGGACTGTACCCAACAGCTGAATACCTCATGTTGTCTACCCTCCTCTCATAACCTGACAGATGCTCTTTTCACCTTAACTTGGCCTAAGTTTTTATCCCTTTGCAGTTTATTTCCCGTGCCCCTTAGATATAATAAGATAATACTACGGGTTTGAATCTGAGTCTACACAGTACTTCTTCGTGACTATCATCATATGCTAGTGTTAATATATTGCTATAACCCTGAATTAAAGAATTCGATAAAGATAATATTCAAGGCAGTGTTTTAATGTTTCCTGTTGGAAATATCTCCCTTATGCATATTATAATTGTCTGGAAAAAGAAATAATCAAACATTTAATACATTACCGGGTAGCAGCAGTTCCCACCTTAAGTTCATCTGAAATGTGAACCCAGTGGATTGCAGACTGAAGTTGCCTTTCAGCAGTTTATCGTCCACTTGTCAGGGGGGAAAGAGGGAACTGAGAGACGTTTGTACAACCAGGCAATGAAGCCGCACAGATAACATGTTATATCAGTGCCAGCACATGAAGGCGTCCCTCTCCAGCACCAGAGAAAGAATTAAACAGCAAATGCCCACAGGGTTGAAGGATTTAATACTAAGGGTCTCACCTGCCGTCATTCAAGACCTGGTGGATGGTATCTGTAAGTGTTTCCTCAGTGAGATCTTGCCACAACAGGTAACGACCCCAGCCTTTGTCCTGGACGTCCTGTGTGCCGAGATCTTTTATTAGCATTATATTCAGCACGTGTAGAGATATTAATATCTACTTACCGATAAATTTTCGACATTTCACGACAAGAAAGTATAATTACATTCTAGGGATAGGTAAAGTGTAACACCCCAAGCCCTTGTCCTGGATGTCCTGTGTGTAGAGATTTCAAGTTAACATTTTCTTTCGGGCATACAAGGATACAGACTCGTACTTATCGATTTTATAACTATATTTAACGACAAGAATTCCAGATATAAGCATTGGGTAACTGTTCCAGCTTTAATCCTGGACGTCGTGTGTGTACAGATATGAATTAGCATTTTGTCTGAAACATTTAGAGATATTTGACTCTATCTAACGACATTTTGTAAATATATCGACAAGGAATAAAGATGTAGTCTGAGTAAAGATACTGTAACAGTTTCAGTCCTTGTTCTGAATGTCCTCCATGCACACATGTCAAGTTCGCATTTTGTCCATCATGTAAAGAGATAGTCATAACTACTTATCAATACTGTTTCACTTAGCGACAAGAAATGTGGCGGTATTGTAGAGATCGTTGATATTTCGCAGCTCCAGCCTTTGGACGTCTTGTGTGGAAAGATGTCAAGTTAGCATTTTCTCTCATTTACATCTAGAGATATTCATGCCTGACTTACCAACATTTTTAATGCGTAACAACAAGAAATCTAGCTGTATTTCAGAGGTACGTTTAATGTATCAGATCTAGTTGTTTTCCCAGATGTCCTGTATGAAAGGATGTCAAGTTTATATTTTTCCACCCCATCTGGTGTTTGCCATGAAAGATCCACCATTGATATACTTAATCTCCTGACTCACACCATCTATCAATCAAATGACCAACATGGAGAAACTCATGCAGTAGCCTATGATATTTCTAAAGCGTTTGGCAGAGTGTGGGACCGTTCCCTGCTATCCAAACTCCCTTGCTATGGATTAATGTCTTTTGTTCCTCTGACTTCCTCATATCTCAGCGATAGAAAGATAGCAGTAAAAGTATATGATGTATATTCCAATTTCCACTCAATTAATGCCAACATGCCACAAGGATCAGTTCTGGCTCCGACCCCATTTCTAAATCATATTAATAATCACTTATCTGTCGCCCATGATCCCATCTATTCATATGCAGATGACTCAACACTTCACGGTTCATGCACATTTAAACACCCATTCACAAAGTTTAATATCTCTAACTCACAACTCAGTATGGCCATCTCCATAAATCAAGACTCATTAGGATCACTGAATGGGGACAAAATAACCTTGTTGTGTTTAATGCTAGTAAAACAAAATATATACAATATACTAATAGACAGATATTGCCAGATTCCTTTATTACCTTCAATGCTACTAATATTCCTGTCTCCGAAAGTACTGAAATTCTCGGTGTTTCACTTAATAATGACCTCAGCTGGACCTCTCATGTCAAATCACTTGCTAAAACCACCTCAAAGAAACTTTGATTATTGTAGAGTTCGCTGCTTCTTCACTGATGAGCAGTTAGCTATAATTTATAAGAGTCATGTGCACTCTGAGCTGCAATATTGTTCACTCTTGTGGAGTGGATGTGGGGAGGCTGCGCTTAAGCAACTGGACAAAATTCAGAACAAAGCTGTTAGAATTATTACTAACCCTGCTATTACAATTAAACTACCTCCCCTACAGGTAAGAAGGAATGTTGCTTCCCTTCCATTATTTTACAGATACTTTTATGGAAAATGCTCAGACGAAGTTGCGTCCATTGTGCCACCTTTCCATGTCTTCCCCTGTGCTACACAGGCATCTGGTAGCGCTCATGACTGGAATATCACACTGCCATATTGCAGAATTTCCGCCTATCAGAAACCTTTTATTCTCCGAACTGCATCTCTTTGGAACTCGTGTCCCCAGAGTTGTTTCCCACTAAACTTCAACCCACAGCTGTTCAAGCCCAACTGTGACAGATTTTTTTTTTTTTTTTTTTAATGAATGGAGGACACCAGTAATCTGGTGTATGGAGTATTTTTTTATTCAATTGTTTTTGCTTCCTCTGTTCTGTTTCTTTAAAAAAATAAATAACAGAACCTAGAGATATTCACTTGCACTCAGTGATAACTTATAATATCTGGCAACCAGAAAACTAGCTATACTCTAGAGATAAGTGTAGTGTAACAGCTCCAGTGCTCATCTTTGTCGTCCTGTGTCCAAAGATGTAAATGATCTTTTTTCACCTTCATGTAGATACATTCACATGCACTCGGTAACATATTTTAACTTTTGGAAAATATGGGTGTATTATATAAAGAGTTGCTAAGTGGTGGCCAAACCCTTGTCTGGATGTCTGTGTGTGCATCCCAAGTTATGATTTCTTTTTCTCCTTTTTCTTTTTTCTTCTTCTTCATCTAGAAATTTCACCTAAGTTTAGTGTGTCTGCAGCATTTAGTGACAAGGACCCTAGCAGTGTTCTAAGAGATGTGGACAATGATGCAGTGATATTCTGGAGATTTACATGATGCTAAACATATAGGCCTATCCTAGTTATTTTGGAATTGTTTAGCAATGCTTTACAAGATCTCTGCAAATGTTACCTTGATATTCTAGAGATATTTACAAAGTTTTAGCAAAAATTTGGAAATTTTTACAATATGTAGGATATTCTCTAAATTTCCACTACTTTTTGCAGATATTCTTGACATTTTTACATCTTTTGTAGATATTATACATATACAGTATTTTAGTGATATTCTGGGAATTTTTACAATATTTCAGTGATATTATAAATATATTTTTTACAGTGTTTTAGCAATAACATAGAAAGAATATGGCGTTTTTTTTTTTTTACACTTCCAAGTGTTTTTTTTTTTTTTTTTTTTTCCACTCAGCAGTAAGCAAAACACGTTTAACCATTCAGTCCAAATATGTTTAACCACTCAGTCCTGAGCCGTAATGTTAATTTATTGGTGCTACATCTTGATAGATGGTAGGGGGATGAATATAGTTTTGAATGGTGAGTTGCTTGAGGAGGTAGATTGTTTTAAATATCTAGGGTCACATGTTGCTGTGGATGGAAGAATAGATGCAGAAGTGAAGTTTAGAATTAATGAAGTAGGAAAGGTGCTGGGAGGAATGAAAAAAGTGTTTAAATGTCGTTCGCTTAGAATGGATGTAAAGAGAAGGCTGTATGAGGGTGTTGTGGTACCGACTGCATTATATGGGGCTGAAACATGGAATATGGGTGTAGCAGAGAGGAAAAGTTTGAATGTAATGGAGATGAGGTGTCTGAGGAGTATGTGTGGAGTGACGCGTATGGATCGAGTGCGAAATGATGAAGTGCGAAGGAGAACTGGAGTTGTTCGGGAGATGGCTGGTAGAGTTGAGCAGAGGGTGTTGCAAATGGTTTGGGCATATGGAGAGAATGGATAATGAGCGATTGGTGAAAAAGATAACTAGATCTGATGTGAGAGGTGTAAGACTGAGAGGAAGACCACGAATAGGATGGATGGACAGTGTGAAGAGAGCGCTGGATGCGAGAGGGATGTCTGTTGAGCAAGGAAGAGTGGCTGTGCGTGACAGAAATAAATGGAGAGAAATTGTGAATGAATAAGTGATGACGCAGCCCTGAGGGGATATTCTCCCACATTTGGTCTGATCAGCTAGTCAGGTCAGGTGCGGGTAAGGGGATGGGTCTGTTATGATGTGGCAGGGGTAAACCAGTTCTGCTGTCGGGCCCTGCTGTGGATGTCACTGCTTGCATTGCGCAGTTGACCCTTGTGCGGTGTGATGCGGTGAGGATCTGTCCGTTCTCCCCTTTGGGGCTAAGATGCGAATGAATGTGTTTGAATGGATGAGTAAATGGAGAGTGAGTCGTCCTGTCTCGGCTACCTCCCTTTCCTTGGGGGAAGCAGCCTAGGTATATAGATAGATAGATAGACATCTGGATAAAATACTTGAGCTTAAAGGAGGGTTGTCAAGCTGAAAACGTAACATACAACCTTAACCCCTTGACTCCGGGTGACGTGTTTTTCAGTGCACTCATTCTGTCACCGGACAATTTTATTCAGCTTTGGACAGGAGACTCGTACTGAAGGGAGTTAGTCAATTACAAACTAAATCGAAAAAACACTGCTGATGTGATTAAAATCATCAATTGTCAAGAATAAAGAAAAATTACCTCTCAGGACTCAGTGGGTTAATGAAGCCGCACAATACTAGAGGTGCTTCCTAAAATTAATAACATCATCAGTTCATTTCCTGATTATAATGAAAAAAAGCATCCTGGGAGTGAAGGGGTTAAGAGAAAACTCTGTAATATTATGGTCGGTATGTTCCCACCTGAAAGATCACTCTTATATATTGAATAATAAGTAGAGGCTACTTGAAATTTAATAAGCTGTGGTCAATAGGTTGCAATATGTCTCCTTGTCTACTAGGCAAATGGGTCCTCAAATCTGACCAAGCCTGGCAATCAGCCGAGCTGGGAATGGATATGGATCTTTTGTCAGACAAGAACAAACGTGCTATATTCAATTTTGGTTTGACAGCTGTACAGTCGGTGTCGAAAGTTGTGTCAGAGAGTCCCAACTGGAAAAGGTACAGTCAGTGTCAAAAGTCATGTTGGAGTCAGTGGTAGTGATAGTTGTGTACCACCATTACCACTGATTCCACTGAAAAATTTTGACCTCGACTGTACCTCCATCTAACACAGTTTTCGACACCAACAGTAACTTCATCTAACAGAACTTTGACCTCGATTGTAACTTCATCTGACACATCTTCGACCTCGACTGTAACTCCACCTGATACAACTTTTAACACCAGCTGTAATTCCCTCTGACACAACTTTGACCTCGACTGTAGCTCCATCTAAAACATCTTTGTTCTGGATAGTAACCCCATCTGACAGTATTTGCCCCTAACTGTACCTGCATGTTGTTAAACTGGTCTACGATGACTGGCATGCCCAAGACAGGCACACCGTTGTAGGCAGCTTCCTGGGTACTCAACAGGCCCCCGTGGGTGATGAACAGCCGCAGACGAGGATCACCTGCAGCCAGAATAGAACTGTCTTTCATTTAAGTTTTTCTATTTTTTTTTTAATCAAAGTTAACTCCAACCTAACTTTGTTTTGCCTTATTTTTTTTTGTAGTCACATTTAACTTCCTTGTTCTATACATTCTTATTATAGTCACTTTCATGTTTACGCCTCTTCTGTTCATAGTTACTTCTTATAGTTAATTCAGCCTAACCTCGGGATTCCTTAGCCCTATGGGTCACCCCAGTGCTGGCCATTTCTCAACCTTTTTTTTTTTTTGGCTAAAATGATAGATTTTGATGTGGAAACAACGAATTTCGCCATTAAAAGGATCACCGAGACTCAGAAATGAGTTTTATTGAGTCCTGCATACTCGTGTACAGGTATAGCCGCTCTGTCATGCTCACCACGTACGTGAGAAATCCGTTTTCTATGTAAGGTATACTCAGGTATTTATGCTGGGAAGGTATAGCAATGTTCAGTAGGCTACACTTTTCTGATTACTAATTACTTCAGCATCTATCACAATGTGCATGTCTTTCTCACTGTGAATGCATTATCTTACACTTACTTGAAGATAGGTACAAACTGACTTTATTACATATAGTCCTGGCACTTACAAGAAGGTATTTACAACTTGACTTCACTATATAGTCCTTAAACTTACAAGAAAATATTTACAAAATGCCTTCACTACGTGCAGCACAGGGTGAGGCACACAGGCAGAGTGAGGCAAAGCGAGCATGAGGGGGGAAGCGAGTGAGTGTATGGCCTTGACAGCCTGGGGGATGGTAGAAGAACAGTTACCTTACATGCCTGCCAATTTTAAACCGGCGAATCTTGAAAAATGCCGTCACAGTGAAGTTTTTTATTTTAAACCGTTTTAAAATGGCACTGGCACTGGCCGCGGAATTGTCAGACCGTTTTAAACGGCATTGGCACACAGTGGGTTAATGAGACATAGGACCATGTTACTTTGATTTTTTTTTTCTTTACTCTAGCTTTTCATGGGATTCTTGAAGCATTTTCTGATTGCGTTTTTTCAAGTTTCTGTGTCTTTCATTTCTTTTGAGAGTAGTGAAAAGTGTTTTAAAAAGCAGTGTTTGTAAACGGACACCATTTTGTGATGCGTGAAGACAGATGCATGCCATCTCAGAATGCCATTTTTGAACGAAATTGCCTATATCAGTAACTGCTAATCCAAACTCGACCTAAATTTTCATAACTAACCAAATCTTTTATATTCTAACCTAACCTGTTTTATGCTCACCTAATCAGTTTTATGTTAACATTATTAAACTTATCCTAACGTAACAGGACCTATCCCTTATGTAACCCTCCCCCTTGGGGGGTCACCTTGACTTGGTGGCAGGGCTTGAAGCGTGGCTGACAGTGCCACCTACTCTGAAGGCCTGCCTATCTTTGTAGGGTTCGGCATTATTTTGTCGGCCTTGTGGACCAAGCACCCCCTGCATCATCAGTAGAGGAGGCCTGCTGGTAATGTTGCTTGTCCCTGCCCGTTTTCCATCTTGGGTTGGGTTTTTGTCTTCCCATGCGTTTGCCGTGCATGGCAAATGCTGGGAAACAGGAGTCCTGGGGGTTTAGCGATGCTGCACGATGTACCCTGCAGCTAGAAACACACCTCTTTGGTCCCGTACTCTGGCTAGATGGGCAGCCTGGGTGGGCCCGACAAGGTCAGTCAGCTGGTCACTTGTTGGCTAGGGTCAAGCAGGCACTGGGGGGCATGATGGCTCCTATCGTCCTTGAGTCACCCTTGTCAGGATCCCTACTTCTGTGGTCACCAGCGGTGTTATCCCTGGCATATGACCTTCCTTTGGTGGGTGGACGGGTGGGGGAATGAGGTTTTTTTGTTGCAATGTATGGCATCTTCAAATAAAAAATGTTGTTGACGGCTCTGCATCTGTCCTCGGACAGTCTTCAGGTGCTTCCTCCTTTATCATTACTCTGGAGCTTTACCAAGCCCCTGGAGGCTGTCCTACTTTGACCCAGCATCCAGCAGGGACTGGGGGGTGGTCACGTCAGGTTTTCTCTGTGGTTAAGCCCAGATGAAACGGTTCCTATGTCATACACAAAATATCTAGAGCTTCCTCTGTGGGTAGGTCAGTGCTAGATACTGATATTTTTTATTTGCACCGTGCCATAGTTTCTGCATGTGGCAGAGAACCTAAAAACTATCTTCTTAGGCAGATGGAAGCATCCTTGTTGAGGTGTCCTCCCCAGAAGGGAGCTCCCGATTACTGGCTCTGACATCTGTTTCTGGTGCCAGTGTTACGCGTGTCATTCATGCAACCTTTAACTGATGTAAGGAAGTCACACTTTCTCGTGACCTACTCTGATACTCAAAGGCACAGCTGTTGGAGGAAATGCAGTCGTCTGGTGTGGTGAATGTTGAGCACCTGCAGAAGAAAGTAGATGGTGTCGTTTCTCTAACTCCAACCTTGTTGCTGACATTGAACAAGTTAACCTTACCTACTTCTGTGAAGCTGGCTTGGCTGTCAGTTCCTGTGAAGTCATCCATGCCTACCCCATAGCAAAGTTTCCACTGTCAAGGGCTATGGACATATTAGTTGATTTTGCTGCCATACACAGGCTGCCCTTCCTGGTGTCAGTGTCTCCTGTGGCAGGCCAAGTCACACCGGAGACTGTCCAGGACCCCTTAAATGATATCACTGTGGGGGTCCTCATGCTGTAAATTCTAGAAACTGTTCTCAATACTGCCTGGAGAGGGAGATTTTCTCCATTTGAACACATGAGAAGGTTTCGTTTCCTGAAGCTAAGAAGAGACCCCAGACTTGTATCTTCTAATCCGGGGTTACTTATGCTGTTGTCCTTTCTGGAGTGCCAGTGTGCCATCTTGTGTCTCAGAAGCTGCTTCAACCGATTCCAGTGCCCACTTCTCCAACTGGTAATTCGCATGATTCCGTCCCTAAGGTTAGTACTGTTTATGAGACTGATGTTCGCCCACCCTCTACTTCAACTGTTTCCCTACTTCTGTGGCTGAGGGTTTGCTCACGTCTGTGGTCGTGGTGGATGTTCACATTGATGAGTCTCCTTGTCCTACCTTGCCCAGCATGCCAGAAGCTCCATCTGTATGTGGTAAACGTCACCATGGCTCTTCAGAGACCTGTGAGCCTGAGGACTGTCCACCTAAAGTCTTTGTTGTGGAACCTTGTGTCGACCTCTCTCCTGTTCCCTCTGCCCTGGAGGCTATGAAGTCTAGCAAGGTGGTGGCTGAAGTTGATAGTTCGCCTGTGGTCCAGTCCCCACCTCGAGATGGTGTTGCATAGGCCATTGGTGCTTCAATCAGGCCACATATCCCAAAATTCTCACAGGGTTCTTGTCCTGTGGACTCTCTTTCTACTTCTGGGGCTCCTGGTGGTGGCACTGGCCATCCTACATCACTGAGGGCATCCTCCAAGCCACCTTCCATGCAAACTGTTGTTCCTACCCTGAGGAGTGTTGTAAAACTTTCTTCTTCTTCATCCTCATGTTTGCTTTCGGATGTTCAGCACAGTGTGTAGGTTCCTGGTGCAGGGCAGTCTCTTCTTAAAGCCCTTCCTAAGCAACAGTCCAAACCCGCTCACTTGTCAGTTGTACAGTCCTGCACCTCATCCTGATCCTCCCTCCACTATGGGTTGTATCGTTCAGTGGAACTGTCGAAGTTTACGTGCTAGCTATGAGGAACTGTGTCATCTTGTTGCACAATTAACTACTAAATGCATGTGTATCCAGGGGACCATGGTTATTGATGTTGTTCCTTCCAGTCCTTCTGGTTACCATGCCTTTTATTCTGATCCTGTTCCAAGCCAAGGTCGTCATGGAGGAGCTGCTATCTTTCTTCACCAGGATATGCCATACATTCGTCTGGCCATCTCAACTCCCCTGCAGTCTGTTGCTGTCCACATGTTTTTATGTCATAATTATATGGTTTGTTGTCTGTATCTTCCTACTAATGCTGCTGTTGAAACAGCGAATCTGGAACAGCTTATTCGTGGACTTCCTTCCCCATTTCTGTTAAAAGGAGATAAAAATGGCCATCATCCACTGTGGGGTGACAGTAGGGCCAACCCTCGGGGTGTTATGCTGGCTTCTTTAGTGGAAGATGAGGAGTTGGGTGTTTTTAACCCCAATAAGATAACTTATTTTCATAGCCAGACTGGAACTTTCACTGCCACTGACTTGCCCTTTTACTCAGCTGATGCTGTTTTAGATTTTAACAGAGATGTATTGCCAGACCTGTATGCTAGCAACCATTTCCGATGACTGCTCCTGAAGGTGGACGTCAGCCCCACCTTCCTCTCTGGCTTTTGGATAAGGCTGACTGGCCACTTTTCATGGAATCAGGTTCCATCGCCCTCTGTGTCACTGTGCTTGGCTGTCTTACTGAGGCTGTTTTATTTCTCTGACGTGTTGCACTCCGTGGCCCAGTTATGTATTCCAAGAACAAGGGGTCAGTTTCCTAAACGTCCTGTTCCTGGGTGGATCCTCAGTATTTGGTGGCATATCAGAGGGTGCGAGCTCATATGAGATGAGTTTTAAAGAAGCCCAGGCATTCACCCTGGAAGGGTTAAGACTACTCCATCAATTTGAGGAATTCCCGTGCTCAGGTGTGGAACGGGGTAAGGAAAATTTCAGGAAAATTTACTGTTCCTTCTCCTCCTGTTTATCTGCAGCAGGTGGAACTGTGGCTGATCATTTTGCTGTTGCAGAGTTGCTCATTGATCATTTTGCCAGTGTGTCACAGAAGGACACAGATTCGCCTTCTGCTTGCCACTGTTGGCACCTAGAGTCTCATGGTCTCAGCTTTGCCTCTTCTGGGGGATAGTCTTATAATGTCCTCTTTTTTGTATCTGAACTCCAAGCAGCTCTGTCACAGTGTCATGGTTCTTTTCCTGGCTGTTATGATATTCCTTATGCCTTTTAATGTCACCTGTCTGATGAGTCCCTTTCATTTTTGCTGTCGTTGTTGCGTTAGATCTTGTGTACTGGTGAATTTCTGGCTTGTTGGGGTGTTGCTGTAGTTATCCCCTTCCCCAAGCTAGGTAAGGACCACCTACAATACAGGTGACGAATTATCGGTCTATTTCTCTGACTTCTTGTATGTCTAAGATCTTGGAAAAGATGGTCAGTGTTAGGTTAATGTGGTTTTTGGAAAGAAGTGACCTCTTATCCCCTGTCCAGTTTGGTTTTCGAAAATGCGATCTACCTCTGATGCCCTGCTGTCCTTGGAATCATCTAGCTGTGAGGCTTTCTCCACTAACCAACACCAGGTCACAGTCTTCTTCGATATGGGGAAGACATATGACACTGCCTGGCATCATGGCATTTTATTTCCTCTTCATGAGTTTGGTCTTCGTGGGTGCATGCCTATTCTTACTCAAAAATTCTTATCTAATCGTTTTTTAAAGGTCCGAGTGGAAGGAGTGCTTTCTAATGCCCATGCACCTGAAGGTGGGGTACCACAGTGGAGTATCCTTAGTGTTAACTCTTTTTGCTGTGGCCATCAACAGTGTAATCAGTGTACTTCCCGATGGTGTACGAGGCTCCCTGTATGTAGATGACCTCTCAATTTCTGTCAATGCATCGAGAATATCTTTGATATAGGGGAAGTGGCAGCTGGCTCTTAATTGAATTTCTGTGTGGGCAGAGTCTCGTGGTTTCCATTTTTCTTTAACAAAGGCAGAGGCTGTGCATTTTTGTCGTCTTTGGGAGATTCACCCAGACCCTGACTAGTATCTCTATGGTCAGAGAATATCCTGCATGGAAGAGACTCGGTTTCTGGGTCTTCTGTTTGACAGACAACTAACTTGGTTTCCTCATGTTCATTCTGTAAAGGCAGCTTGTATTAACGCTTTGAGCCTTATGAGAGTTTTGGCTCATACCTCTTTGGGTGCTGACTGTCAGACCCTCCTCCTCCTCTTGCATAGGTCCCTTATCATTGTTGAAGTTGAATATGGGGGTGAGATCTACTTCTCAGCAACAGATGCCCGTCTCCGGATGTCAGATTCACTGCATCAAGTTGGTGTACATCTGGCAACTGGGGCATTCAGATCATCCCCAATTTCGAGTGTACTGGTGGATGCTGATGTCCTCCGTTTGAATTTATGTCACCAGTCATTAATGATGAGGTGATGGTATCGTCTTGATTGTCTTTCGGACTCAGTTCCTTGTGCCATGATCTCCCAGGATTCCTGATCTTCCGTTTATGACACTTGTCCTAGTTTCCCGAAGCTCTTTGGCTACAAGGTCTGGTCTGTTATGTTAGCCCTCTCTCTCCCAAGACTGGCAGTTTGTCCACATCGGATCCTGAGGGTGGATTTTTGGCTACTCCCTTGTGAGACATATTGTAGGTCGGTTGTTGGAATACAGAACTCACTTCCCTCTCTAGTGTCTCTCTCTCTCTTTTTAGAACATGCCTCAGCTCAAGAGAACTCTGTCCCTGTCTATACCAATGGATATAAGACTGATATTGGAGTAGGCTTTGATGTCGTCTTGCCTTCTTTCAGTAGGTGCAGTAGCCTTCCTGGTATTGCTTCAGTGTATACAGTGGAACTGACTGCGATTTTATATGCCGTCCAAATCATTTATAATGTCCGCCACTCTGCTTTTGTGATTTTTAGTGACTTTTGCAGAGCTCTGTCTCCACTGGAGTCTTTTAATTCATCCCATCCACCGGTTTTATCAATTTTAGAGTGGCTTTTTCTCCTTGGCTGTCGTGTGGACTTCTGTTGTGTTCCTGTGCATGTTTGTGTGGAGAGCAATGAGAGGGTGGATACATTAGCTAAAGCTGCATCTTCTCAATAGCCCCATAACAACTATGCACTTCCTGCTTCCAATATGACACCTTCCTTGAAGTGTGCGATTCGTACTTGTTGGCAGAGATAGTGGGATGGTGTTGCTCATAACAAGTTAAAAGAAAGCTTTCAGAGAGTGGTTGTGCTGAGGGTTCTCCCCTCTATGCCTCGGCGATTGGAGGTGGTTCTTGCCTGGCTTCGCACTGGGCACTCATGGCTTATGCATGGGTTCCTGATGTGTGGTGGGACTCAACCGTATTGTGATGATTGCCTTGTTCCCCGTACTCCCCGTCACTTACTAGTCGAGTGTCCAAGTCTGGGGGACCTAAGTCAGAGATTCCTTCATAGGCCCAAGAGGGTGGATGATACCTACTGTCTGTCCTTGATACTTGGAGGAGTCGACAGCGATTTTACTATGTTTATAGTTTTCTTCAGGAGGCGGGCATCCTACCACTTTTATAGGTAATTGATATTTAATAAGTTTTCTCTTGTCATTTTAAATATTCTATTACTACAAAAGAATATTAACTTTGGTTTGAGTATGATCATTTTTTTTTTTTTTTTGCGTCTTTTACCTTGTCTGATGGCATATGACACTGGAGTTGCGCCGTCGGCTTTTTATTTTATTTAGTAATCAGTCAATCAACCTCATGTAACCATATTTCCCTTGTTTTGATGGATCCACTTTGTACTTGAAAATGCACTTCTGTACAAGTTTACAAAGTCACTTAATCAGTTAAAAAGTAGGTAGTTTTCTATAAGAGGTGGTCCCATGTCTCCTGAAGGATTACTCTAACTTCTTTGTGTTATCTTTTTATGAAACATATAATCACATCTAACTTATCATCTTTAACAAAAAAAAAATCTTATTTTCATATTAAAACCACCTACACCGGGAGGGCCGAGTTTGTGCCAGTGTAATATCTCTCACAATTAAGCAAACTGTTCTAGAGGTGGGGTTCAAAAATTCACATCCCTGGCATACATTATATTGAATCTCCCGGGCTTTTGCAATGAAGGTGTAGATATGTAACCGTAGTCTGGCTGATCGAGCAGAACCATCAACCGCAGGCAAGCAGTAGCCCTTGCAGAGCAGTTCCGTGCAGTGAACCACTGTTATTTTGGGGCAGGCAGTGCCTCACCACAGCAGGTTGCAGGGATTAGTATGGACGCTTGGTTCCAGGGTGCATGCCGCATTTGCCTCTCCTTCCACTTAACAGCAGCACCATAACTGCCTCCACATTACCCAGTTATGTGGTTATATGGTTACCAAGCAGCTTTGTAAATGGTTTTCTGAGTTACTGGAAACCATTTGGTTTGTTACTCTGTGTAAAGCACCCTGAAGTGGAAAGAACAGTACTGGTAATAAACAGTGACCGATAGGATGGGAGAATATATGAAGAGAGAAGGACAGACGCAAGAAAAAGAATGATGCACGAGCAGGAAGGAGTATGCAGCACTACATCAAGTGAGTGGATGATAGGCACCCCCACTTACCACCTGGAGTTAAGAAATGTCTAACTTAATAAGAGGCATTATGGAATCTCTATAGCCCTAAAAAACATGGCACATTGTCACCAGTAACCTTAATTATCTCATGCTTGCGTTTTCCATAGTAAGTTCACGGCAGTTAACGACAGCGGACATTAACTAGGTGTGAGTCATACGAGCCTGGGAGTGTTAATACTCCCACCAATGCACACCTCATGGAGAGAGTAACTCGAGTATTCTGTTCTAGCCAGTTTTATTCAGCTGAGAAGGGGTCACAAGAGCCTGAAAATATTAAAAACAAGTGGTGATACTTCATGACGATTCCTTAAACATACAGTTCATCATCATCATCATCATCATCATCCAAAAAATAAACTGGGATCAATTTCTTCGGTTCAGTGATGTTTTTTTTTTTTTTTTTTTTTTTTTTTTTTTTTATAGCTGGTGGTAGCTAGGAGCACCCATCATCCACCCTATCATTGTTGTGCTGCCTCAGGTAACTCTACACTAACTGATAAGTGGCTTCCCATAAACCAGGAAACCGTTTACTACATTTGCTTTTGTGCTGCAACTGGATAAAGGCTGTAACTGCTGGTGGAGATTCACTGCCCACATAATAGTACGTAGAGGCGAGTGAAGCTGCTTTCCTATGCCATAAATGTCGTGACGGAGTAGCCTGACCCCGGGCTCCTACGTTCATGATGGGCCAGAAAAGGTGTGAATGATGGATAGGTGGATTTGCTACCACCAAACGATTTCATGAAGCTTAGAACAGATCTTTAGAAGTTAAGAGGTCAGTGAAGGCTGTTTACCGGTTGATCTGTATACTGTTGTCTCCAGGCTTATGTGTTATGTGGACGGCTCTATCAGATGGCGTGGGAGTGCAGATATTTCGTCATCTTTATGAAATTTCCAGTCAGCTATGCAACCATTGGATATGTAGAAGCAGAAACTGTAAAGCGTGGGAAGAGCTATGAGTAGCAGAATATTATACAAGGTAGACAGTGATAAATGCTGTCTGAACCGTTCCCGCAACACACATTTATGTGGTGCATAAAATGGAGTACCTTGTATAACTTCCGTCCCATTAATCCAAAATCTGTGGTGGTAATACAGTTTAATATGCATTACATAATGGGAGCAAAATGAGGTTATTCCCTTCAATAAAGTGACTGGAATTATTAGTCTCCACCTATAGGTGGAGACTATTGTTTTCATTGGCATTATTATTTTTCTTGCCTCAGAGTCTCACAATGATTCCAGGAAAACCGGAGGCTGAGCAAGGAATCTGAAGGGCCCAGGTTATGTGTCCTGGCAAGGGCAATTGCTAATAGAAAAAAATCCAAATCTCCCCAAAGGGGTCAAGGTCATTGTAAGAAACTGTAGCAGACACATGCATTCTTTGACACCTTTGTCTCCCTTGTTGACGTTACACAAAAAGTTACCTGAAGGTCTTCAGATCTTGTTTATACTGTATTACACATACATTACCACTTACTTATTGTGGCTACACAGGAAGAATACATAACTAATTACTATTATTCTGGCCTCAGAGTCTCACGATGATTCCGGGAGAACTGGAGACTTCACGAGGAATCTGAAGGGCCCTGGCTATGTGCCTTTGCATGGACTATAGTAGATAGGAAAAAAAAAACATCCAAATCTCCCCAGTGGAGTAAAGGTCACTAAAGACACAGTAGGTGGAGACTAATGGTTGTTCATAGGACAGTTACAGAGTTCAAATTCTTTTTTTCATTATACTGGGGCAAGTCCACAGAGCCTCAGAAAAATGAAAGTTCGGCAATCATGCACGATGCGACAGAGTGATAATATCTGATATCGTTGTATGGAAATATGTCTGTCTGTGCGTTGGTTTGTTTCTTTCACAAGAACGGTAACAGCAAACAACCTAATTTGTCTGTATTGTTTTTTGCTGGTATTATTATTCTGACTTCAGAGTCTCGCAACGGTTCCAGGAGACCTAGAGATTGTGCGGGGAATCTAAAGGGCCCAGGTTATTTGTCCTGGCATGGCACTGCTGAGAGAAAAAAATCCAAATCCTTTGTGTGCAGTGGATGAGCACGTAAGAAAGTGTCATATCAGTATTATGTTGTGAACGAGATAAGTTGGTCATGTCTGCTGAAGATTCCAGTGGGACCTGAACAAGGAATCTGAGTTGCCGAGTCCTGGTATGGGTTACTGCTGATAGAAAAATATCTAAATCTCCCCAGTGGGTTCAAGGTCATTGTAAGAAACAGTCGGTGGAGACTAGCGACTGTCTGCAGGAGAGATACAGAGTTCTAGTTATTATTATTATTATTACTGTCATTATTATTATTATTATTATTACAGTATTATTCAATGTGGTCCGTAAGTAGTTATCAGCTAGAAATTCACCTGGCGGTATCGTATTGCAGTGGGGACGGCCCAGTCTGCTGATGTGGGCTTGGGTGTGACAACTGGAATTGGAAATGAATAAATAGTGCAGGGTAGACTGAGACAAAGCTTACTGAGCCGCCCCCGCAACACACGAGAAATTACCTGACGGAGTGCAAGAAGAGCGTTATATATGGACCACCTTATACCTTTGGCAGCAGCAGACGACTGTTCTCACCTAGTATGTCCTGCTGGGGGAGCCACTTCTCCAGACGCATGTTGGAAGGGAGATCCGGCATCGTGTCCTGGAGGAGGGAACAACAGTAAGGGGCACAAGTATGTAATGGGTGTCCCAGGAGCACGTTTCCATTCTCTATGCCATTTTTCCACTGTGTCCGAGGTTTGTTTTTCTGGGGATGATCACCTTTACAGCATTTTTCTTTATTTGTTCTCCAACCCATCTTAACCTATCCTAACCTAACCTAACAGATTTTTCACACTAACAGACTAACGAAGCCTGATACTAAGAAAACAATCATAACCTAAAGTAGACATTCATGGAAAAGAAAAAATGTAAAAATGTTATAAAGAACGAAAATCAGTTTCCCGTGAGGAAAGGGTATAACTCTGGAAAATAAAGAATAACAATTCCAATTAAGTAGAGATTGCAACCTCAGGCTCATCAGCAGGTGAACCCACTAGACTGCAGGCTGAAGCTGCCCCTCTCTTGCACCCCATCATCCCATCTTCGAGAGGATAGGGAAGAGGTTGCACATTTGTATGACCGGGTAACTCCACCGCCCTGTTATGGCAGTGCCAATATATGAAGGTGTCCCTCTCCTGTACCAGTTCCAAGTAAATAATGTTAAATCAACATGGATCCAAATCTTGATCGTTACGGATCTAAAGTACTGATGATCTTTTGTGTGAATTATGAGACCATTCTCACTCATAAGGTTATCAGTAACTCAAGCTTTGAAATGCTTGAGATCCGGATCGTTTTCTATTCTGTTGGGTGAGGTATTTTACTTTCTGTGCACATGTAAATGGTTTGCATCCTCTTGTATAACTTATCTTAATTAGGGTTGGCAATTTCCTATAGGGTATAGGAGCATTCACGTGAAAACGGTCGCAGCACCCAGTTTTTAACTTATGAACTAAAAGACCTTTGTTATTCAAGTGCACAACTACTTCCAAAGTCTTGCTAACCTTCGTAGGAGTCGCAAAATCGAAGCGCAAAAATATCAATTTTGTTCTTTCTTTTTTTTTCTTTCTTCTAATCATAACTCCAAAACTAAAGGACCTATGTGAGCGTATTATATACCAAAACTTTGCTTGTCAAGTGTAGATGTTTCTTTTCATGTTTAGAAAATAATTCAAGATACGGTTCGCCAGTTACGACCTGAAAACTGCATCGCGGTCAACCGTAAGTATGCCATTTTGCGCAATATTGGTTATCTACATCTCACCCACTGTACAGTTAAAGAACGAACCAAGATTTGTTTTCACGGGAAGGCACCCTGATTTTATTATTTCAGTATACTATGCATGTAACAATCCAAATCTAACTCATTCTTCATGCATAATAATTTTACTACCACAAAAAGATCATAAACTAGAAAACAGAAATTTTCCTCTACAATGTTGCTAAGAAGTACAAATGGCAAAAGTGCACAGATAAGAGATGAAAAAAGCACAGAAACAAGTTCCATCAGCTACAAATACACATTTGTGGCTAAGGTGTGGAATATAGTAATGCGTTATAAGTGTCCAAATCTGCAAAGGGCAAAAGTGCTGAAATAAGAGGTGAAAAAAGCACAGAAACACGAGAGCATTCAGGATGGGAGGAGATTTTGAGACCTATACCCATTACTACTTTCCACCAGCTACAAGTCTATGGCTAAAGTGTGGGTTACAGTGATACACAGCTCTCATCTATTTGGCAAAGAGGTTATTGCCCATATGCACACGTGTCCAGTGAAACCACTTGTAAAGCTTCGTCTACACTAGCGGTCATGACATGCTGTGTTGAGCATGATGTTGCCGAACTTGGGCTTTCGTGCCACATGAGAGTCTTTGCCTCGCGTGTTTGGCAAATCTGGCCGAGGGACATTTCATGGTGATGACACGTGTTGTGATGCCCTCAGTTACCATCTGGTTTCACTCTGAAATTACGTCAAGACAGTCACTGCTTGCACCACATCTTTTTCCCATTCATTTTTTTTTTTTTTTGCACAACATAGTGCCACAGTGCTCCACATAACAGTTTCTTAAACTGCCGTGGTGTTGGTATCCATCCTTCTCCTCTTAAGCTCAATGGCAAAGTCCCGTCCACATTAAGGGTCATGCAGCATGCTCTGTTGCGTGTCACGTTGCCCAATTCGAGTTTTCGTGCCACGAAGGGTCTGTGACGTGCGTTACTGGAAATCTGGCTGAGGGGCATCTCATGGGGACCGTGTGTGCTGCTCTGCCTTCAGTAGCCATCTGGCTTCCATTGAGAGCAGCTACTGCTTGCACCACATCTTCCTTTTCCTGATCATTTTCTTTTTAGGCACAATGTTGCACCACAGAGCTCCATATTGCAGCCTCTTGAACTGCTGCTGTGTTGGTATCCATCCTCCTCTCACAGTTCAGTAGTAGCTGACATGTGCTCCCCATTGTATTAGTGTGGACAACATTGGCCTCAGCAACACGAGACAACAGCACACTCTACATGACCTCTGGTGTGAATGGAACTTAGATGGCGCATGGCACCCATTGTATTAGTGCTGATATCATCAGCCTCAGCCACACAAGTTGGGCAACATGAAACACAATGGAGTGTGCAGTATGACCCCTAGTGTTGACAGGACTTAATCCCTAACCACCACGTTAAAATATGTTTGTGTCTTAACTCACGAAAAAAACACAAAATAGCTTTACTTCTAACCTTAACTTCTCAGAAAATATAGTAGTTAGGGAAATGAATTAAAAACCATATTTCTCGTTAACTCGTCTTCTTGCAAATGAAAGTAACCCCAGGTCTGTAGATCGTTGGATGATGAGTAATGACGTGAGGAACAGGACTAATTTTTGCCACGAGAAGAGGATGTGTTTGTGCGTCTGCCCTTGGCCCCGACTATGGCTTTGCTCTCAGCTTGATAACTTCTCCAGTACTAGATAAATTATACACAGTGGTGTACAAGGCATGGTCTATGGCACTATCTCTGATTCCTTTCCTAGTATCCTTGGAAAGAGGCTTAGCAGGGGTGGATGAGGCAAAAGTCTACATGAGGCAGGAACGAAATACAAGAAAGGCTAAGAAAAGATTGTCCAACACCTGGTAAAGTCAAAGAGACGACTGATGTATGGTTGGGCGGGCTGGTGGGAGTCTCCTCGAGCCTTTGGTGACGAGATAAAGTGGCGGCCACTTTAAACTGCGCTGGGAAAACAAGTGCGGTTCTTACCAACAACCGGCGTCACCGTGCCACTGATTTTTTACAGTTCCGGCCGACAACCAGCGGCTGGGGGTTAAGAGCTACAATTATGCAAAACCCCTGCCCGCACCAACAAACATTGACTCATAGTGTGCATGTGAATGAAAACTTGAGAAACTTTTACCATTGAATCTGATGACATTTTCTGCTTTGTTTTTGCTAGCTTCAGACACTTATATTCACAGTAAGGAGAGAATTCAGACTTTGAAGTGGTCAATATATTCTCATTCCTACAATTGGTGATGTCGGGGGGACGACTTCACCTGGTGATACTGACACAACCAGGCAATGTAGCTGCATAGCTCTATAAATGTCCCACAACTCTCTATGCTTCGTAAGGACAGTGAGCTGCAGGAGAGAGGAAACTTCAGCCTGCAGTGTACTGGGTTCCCTTTCCGATGAACCTAACACTACAACTACTACTACTGATAGTACTACAAAGAATTTCTTTGGAGTCATGAACATCATCTGGAGGTGGTGGTAGTAGTAGTGGTAAAATATGAACCCTGGGGACCGCAGGCTGAAGTTGTCCTCCTGCAGCTGTGATGATAGCCAAGTGTAGTTAGAATGAAGGGTTCCTTTAACTAGTAACCAAGGAAACTCATTCCTACCTCATAACTAAGGCTTATCGAATTACATGCTACCACGGCTTAGCATTCAAGTTGTGAGAGTAGCCCAGTTCCATGAGATGAAAGCAGATCTTCTATAACATCTAGGGTACATACCTGGTCCCATTTGCATAGCACCCGTTGCGGCAGAGAGCCCAGTACCTTCATAAGCACAACGTGGTACCTGAAGCAACAAGGATTATCTCTATATCTCTCAAAATCTTATCTCACCCAGTCCTCTCTCTCTCTCTCTCTCTCTCTCTCTCTCTCTCTCTCTTCCCAGGGCGAGGGATAGTCCAGAAAATGGAAGAGGGAAGCCATACCTGTAGGACTATAGATTGCGTGCTCAATGAAATTGTCCATACGACCATTCAGTCATCGCTCAGACGCTCGTAATTCTTGGCTCCCCTTCACTGAGAAGTAATAAACAATAATAATGATGATAATCGTCATCGTCATCATCATCCGGACCTCCCTAGGCTCCCTTCCCGCCCTAGGGCAAGGTGAGGAGTAGCAACGTTCAGACAGCCTAAGTTTGCCCATTCACTCATCATTCAAAAATAACAACAACAACAACAACAACAATAATAATAATAATAATAATAATAATAATAAACAGTCATGCCAAAGTGTCCGATTTTGTTTTCGTCTAGTCTTACGTATTTTGCATTCATCTCTGATTGTACAGTACATATAGACGAGTGAAACTATTTTCGAAAAAAAAAATCTTTATTATGTATTTTTGTTTATCTTTTTAATTATAATGTAAAAACGTTGATCGGAGTCGCAGAAGACAGCATGATACTGACACTGCTATATTGGACCAGATAGCCTCATGGTCCACATCCACCTGCACGGTCGTAGGAACTTGGTGTTATATAACTTTTAAGATTGCCTCAGTTGAACTATCCTCTGTTCACTATTACTAGGTGTAAAACTGCAATCTCTCCATCATCAGTGCTGGGATTTAACCAAAGATTATCACAAGACATGGTGCTAGCCACGTACAGGTATTATGGAAAGAATGTACAGTCACGTTATTGTCTTTCTGATACTGAGCTGCGGGGAATAAGCTGCAAAAATGCCATTTCTCGGCATAGTTAAAATGAGTGAACTGTATTTAGTGAATATTAAGAGTTTTCATAATTAAGGTGCTCCAATCGGATTGAGCTGGTGCAGGTTTATATCCAAGGGAAGGTTGGCGCTTATTGTTCAAGCAATGCACTCAGGGATGAGTGAGGCTGGTTACTCTCATCTTAAATGTCAGGACTAACTTGCCTAGCCCCGGGCTCCTAGGCATCTCATGGGGCAACACTGGATTCGATCGATCCATCCATCCATCCAATATATTAATAATATGCCGGGAATCAAACCCAGGACTCTCAGATGAGAGCCAGGCAGCATACCACCTGGTCGTGGTGTAGTGATATGCTGCCTGGCTCTCACCTAAGAGTCCCGGGTTCGGTGTCCGGCATATTTTTAATATATTGGATTATTTTTCCTGTATACAGTACAGGTTTCTCTCTTCACTGGATCAGATGATGAATGAATAAAATTTTAAAACTATTTTGAAATAAAAAACTTGCTTCGTGCGTTTTAGTAACGCACTTTTATCTCAAGGTGTGAGGTTTGCGGTGCACCTTACGATTTTTCATGACTGAAAGTTGGTAGGTATGAATGAATAATGATGATGATGATGATGATGATGATGATGATGATTACTACTACTACTACTACTACTACTTTTATTATTATTATTATTATTATTATTATTATTATTATTATTATTATTATTAGTTTTATCATCGTCATCATCATCATCATCATTAGTATAATAATAATAATAATAATAACAATAATAATAATAATAATAATAACAATAATAATAATAATAACAAAACAAGAACAAGAACAGCAGTAATGTCTTGTTGCTCAGAAGGGCCATATCTTCTAAAGAATTTCATTATAGCGCTTGAGACACAACTATAAGATTTGTGCTGTTATCCATATACTGTACAATACAAACTTCAGCTACCGAAATAGCACCAAGTAAATCACCCACACAAACATGTACTGCATAATGCCTGGGGAAGAGATTACTTTGTCCAGTTCCAAGCTGAGATTCGAGTGCAATACTTGTAATGTGCTTCTTCATATATACTCTGCTAAAACATTTGTCATTCCTCTAGCTCTTTTGCTTTCTGATCTTGTATACAAGGTGGTCTACATAAACTATACTGTATTACTGTCTTTTACTCTGTTGGGCTATATCTCGTTTCTTGCAGAGACGACTCAGTCAGTGTCATCAATGTGTATCCTGCATTGTTTATTATACCTCCACTGTAGCATCCACTCCCTGATTAGCAGACAGAGCCATTTCCACAATACATAGGATACCACCAGGATAGATTCTAGTAAAGTGCTGTTTTTTTTTTTTTACTACCTGCACTTCTCTTTCTCACACATTCCCATATCATATCCATTTTTTCTCCTTTGTCTTCCAGGCTTCCTCTCACACTGTAACTTGCTCATACACACCTTTCTCAGCTCCCAGCTCGTATTTATTTTCTCGTTTATGACTATATCTTTTTAAGCCCACTCGTCTACTTGATCAGTAAGCTTCCTTTCTGTCGCGAATATTCAGTGTTTCTTAACCCATCGCATCCAGCATATATTTCTGCTGACCCTACTCCCACCTGGGCATTTCTGAGAAAAATCACCCTTTATTTTAACCTTCATATCTCACCTAATACTTACCCAAAAATGAAAAACTAAATGTCGTAATACTCACCAATCCTTCGACTTCCAGCTGATTGCCTCAGATTGTCCGTGAAGCTCGTGTAGTCAGAGTGAGTGGGGAAAGGGGGCAACTTTTGTTGTTTCTTTTTTGCCCGTGTCTGTATGCGTGGCTGATGTGCGGTGGCAATCCTACGGCTTACACCAACCTTCCACAAAAAGAACACTTCCAGAAGACCGCAGTCCACCACAAACACCATTTCCGTGTAGGTTTTTTACAAGTGTGGCATTAGTGCTGCTGTGAGTCCAGTAACTATAGCAATGACCTTGAGGCAGGCTGGCTCAGTCCACCACCTACATTCCCGTGTGCCTTCTCGCCTCACCACTGCTCTACCATCCCTCCACCAGTGCCTTACACCACACACACACACACACACACACACACACACACACACGCACGCACATACGGAGTTGTACGTTTGGCTTGCATTGTTGCTCAATTCTAGTACCTCTGTGCCACTAGAAGTCTGGGTATTACCACAACTACTGCAACTATTACTACTACTACTACCACTACTACTACTACTACCATACTACTACAAAATAAAGAAATAATAATATTGTGAACAAAATAGTTATCCACATACTATCCATAACCCGCTATATTTTCCACTATAACAGAATCTTTTTCTTGTGATTTGTACTTTTTCATCATAACAAATACGTACACACACGAAAACTTTCAAAAAAAAAATAAGGCACTGATTTCATCATGAAACAAACTTTCTGCTTCCATTATTCACATAAATATACACAACACAGATGGTAGGCTTGCCCTACCACGCTTCCTCCTCCCTTCCTCCGCTTCACTATAGTTTCCACTGTAACAGATATATACTGTACACACAAAAACTTTCAGTAAAAAATAAGGCACTGATTTCATCATGAA
The DNA here is from genome assembly GCF_032717465.1 of Coenobita brevimanus. Lineage (NCBI taxonomy): Eukaryota > Metazoa > Arthropoda > Malacostraca > Decapoda > Coenobitidae > Coenobita > Coenobita brevimanus. The sequence continues at coordinate 5,272,645 of NC_137043.1, read as the reverse complement.
GCAACCTTTCTGCTTCCATTATTCACATAAATAGACACAGCACTGGTGCGAGGCTTGCTCCGCTGTGCTTCTTCCTCCCTGTCTCCTCCACCTCCTCCCTTTCTCCACTCCCTGCCTCCTCTTTCATCTCCTCATCCATGTCAAAATCCCCCTCTCCAGGATCGTCAATACTCTCTGAACCATTCCCACATTGGAAATAGCATATTAATGTTGGCTACAGAGGGAAATGATGGGCACACAGTGGAGGACTCATGTGATGCACCCTCCTCATGTGACAAATAAATATTGACACTCATCACGGCGGTCACTTTCCTCACAGGAAGAGTGGTGATAATGTCACCTTGAGTTCTCCCCCCATCGTGCTATCATTAAGGTCCTTTCTTTTCTGGCCTTTGGACATCATTGGTGTTGAAGTCTGTGGCTGTGAGAGCTCAGCCAAGGATCCGAACATAAGGAAAACTTTTTCATAGAGGTATTCAGGTAACTGGACCGTGACTTGGGTGCATGTAGGAGGGTTGCCAGTGGCTGCATGTGGTAGAAAAAACCCATGGAATATTCAAATAATGCTGCAAAACACTAGATCATGTATACGTGCCACCCAGACATCCCTGGGTCATCATGTATACACGTCACCTGGAAGCAATGGGTTAAACTGGTTCACTTCCATAACCAACATATTGTACATTAATGAACAATCCAATATACACAACAGAGTTTCAAAACCATCCTTTAACCCCTTAAAATCTGGGTGGGAAAGGTGGCTAAGGAAAGATGGCTGTATTAAACTGGATTATTAAGAGTGTATCTCCCCATCTGAGTTCAAACAGTTTATCCAAAGCTGACTAAAATCGTCAACAGACATCAAGGAAAAAAAAGGGGAGGGGGCGTACCCTGTCGCAGCGGGGTAATGTGAACACTAACTTACGTGTGTACTCACCAAGTGCTTGCTGACGCAGGTGGATGGGGGTGGGAGTTCTGCATCACTGTAACCCACAGATGTTCTCGCATGCACCCATCCGTTTCCAGTGAGGCTGCTTGAGGAGTTACCATAATGCAGACATCCCACTCACACCAGCAAGCATTTGGTTTAGATGGACCTAACTTGCCTTCATGAAATGCTCTTGCAGACTCAAATCTCAGACACCTGTATTGTGTCAGTACTTTCATAGTACCACCCACCTTCCTTACCTGAGCCACACGACCTTCCATTCCATTCACACATTAACCCTTCCTCACTCCTCAATTTCCTTATCACTCTCCTTATCGCTTCTGCCAATTCAAGTCTCTCTACGCATTCCAAAGCACATCACCAACTTCAGAGGAAGTGAATTATGTTCAGTGACATATGCAGTTATCAAGTTGTGTCATTTATATTTTACAATGCTGTATTTCGTTCGCCTTAACCTGGCAGAGATTTTTGTCATTTTGCAGATTATCTCCCTTAATGTATATAATGTCAGAATAAAACAATACTACGACTATAAATCTGCTCCACAGCACTTCTTCGTGACGAGCATCCAATTCCAATGTTAACCTCTTCTTACTGCTCATCACTGAAGATGGAGAGATGGCAATTTTAGGCCAAGTTAAAATGAACAAAGTATGGTATCTGCCATTACTGCTTTTGAAATGACGTTATGTATTTAGTGACATGAGGTTGTATTGTCATTGGCTATGGTTAGTTCTTAGCACCTCTTCTTTGGTGACTTATCTTACTTATTGCACCGAAATATTCTCTTGTATTTTACTTATGCCTTTCTAATTTTGACAGTTTTTGTGTCAGTAACATTATAAGAAGATAATTAAGTTGTAACATGCAGAGGAAATCGCTAAAGGAAAGGTGTTACTGAAACTGTAGTATGCAACATAAATCGCTAAAGAAGAGGTGTTACTGAAGTAGAGTGTGCAGAGCAAATCGTTAAGGAAGAGGTGTTACTAAAGTTGTAATATCAAAATAAAACTCTTAGGAAGAGGTGTTACTGAAGTTATATGCAAAATAAATCGCTTAGGATGAGGTATTACTAAAATTATATTATGCAAAATAAATCACAAAGGATTCGGTGTTAAAACATCTGCACAGCCTTTGACACGAGCCTTACTCTTCAGGCATCATGGAGGTCTTGAGGTTTGAGCCAAGACTGAAGAAGATGAACCCCGCCTCGCCCGCACCTGCCACCCACTCATCCAGCTCCTGAGTGAGAAAAAGATTGTTGTTGTTGTTGTTGCTGTGGCCCCAGGCTCATCTGAAACGTGAACCCGGTAAACTGCAGGTTAAGTCACCCTTTTCCTGCAGCTCACCTTCCTCCTTTCGAAGTATACGGAAGTGCTGCTACTACTACTACTACTACTACTACTACAATTACTTCTTCAATAGTAGTAGTAGTAGTGCTGCTGCTACCTGGGAGCTTTTGGCACGCCGATGATATTCTTTTCATCTAAAAAAAAAAAAAATAGGCCCGCAGTTGACGATATTCTCATCATCAAAGTAAAATATTTGCCAAAAATCCATTTATTGTTCGATTTTCATGGCAAATGGTTTAAAGTGAGCGCCACTTTCTTCCCATTTTCTCTGTGGGTCATGTGACTGTCCCAGGCTGCCATGCAGCCACCCATGCCAAACAAAACTTCTGTAACTTCCCATCTATGCTCGTGGTCAGGTGTTGCTTACCGTCACGTCAGTTTACCCACAGTTTTCCGTGGATTTTTCAATATTTTGTCTTACTGGCTATATATTCACTGTAAATCTTGTCCATGATGGATAGTGACAAAGGAAAGGGCAAATCTACCTTGCAGAAAGAGAAAGAAATGATATAAAGCTGAAATTTTTGAGTGCACCCCAGAAGCATGGAGTGAAATTCACACCAACGAAATTTGCAGCTGTAATGGAGGAATTTTCAGAAAGTGATTTTGAAGACTTTGACAGTACAGAAAGTGGCAGTGATGTTGCTAGTGAATTGGCAGAGACTGACAGTAAACGAAACAAGTGATACTGATGGTGGTGGTGGTGTCAAATGGGAGGCCAGTGGCGAGCGTGGTGCTAGTGGCGAACGTGAGGCTGGTGGTGTAAGGGAGAACAGTGTTGTGGGCAGTAGTGATGGGGGGTCACCGCCATCTGATGCCAACCCAAGTGGTCCCTCTACCTCCAGCCAAATTCATGCCAGTGTCCCATGTGCTCGTTTCCGATGTGCCAGAGCTCCTCGTACCATCAGAGTAGACGATTCAGCCTGGTCAACAGACAACACTGCACCATTTGTTGAGGTTTTTATTGGGACACCAGGCTTGACTCTTCCAGCACCAGCCAATGCTCTTTGCTTATTTCTGCTATTCTTTACCAGAGATTTGCTGGAATATTTGGTAAACGAAACTAAACTGTATGCAGCACAATAATGATGCTTCCAGCCTAATGAGGACTGAGTAGGATGAAGTGAGTGTGAAAGAGATGGCAAACTTTTTGGGTATAACTATGTTGATGGGAGTTGAGAAAGCCCCAAAGATGACAATGTGTTAACAAACAGGTAAAAAGTGGCATGTGCCTGCTGTCAGTGCGTGCTTGACTTCAAAGCAATATGCTGTAATTAAGTATTTGCACATGTATAACAATAGAACAATTACTGAAGACACTACTGACAGACTAATAAAAATTAGAACAGTAATGGAATACCTAACCAACAAATTCAAGTCCCTCTATATTCCTAAGAAGCATCGGTCTTTAGATGAAGGCACAATGGCATGGAGGGGCCGTTTAGCTTTCAAGGTTTATAATCCAATACCTGGTGAATATGGAGTAAAGCTGTACATGCTGGTCTAGTCAATGACGGGTTATGTCTTTGATTTTGATGTGTATGCAGGCACTGGGAAAACAACCAATGAAATAGTAATGGGTCTGATTGCACAACTAAGGAATAAACGTTATCATTTATATATAGATAACAACTTCAACACAGTGGAACTTAGTGAACAGCTCCTAGAACAAGGTGTGTACGTCAGTGGTACTCTCAGATTGCAGCATGGTGCACTCAAAGATCTCCTGCTAGAAGCAAAGAAGAACCTGCCAGCTGATACCACTATATTCCGACGGAGAGGCAATGTTTTCATAATTCTGTGGAAAGACAAGCGAGTTGTTT
>NC_137043.1:5206021-5263521 GCF_032717465.1 Coenobita brevimanus | reverse complement strand
GGAAGTGTTAACGTTAAGGATATGGTTGCAAGAGGCACACCAAAAAAGATGATGGCATTCAGCATGGCCTCAGCGATAGGAGACTGAAAAGTGAGTCTGCTAGAGATCGAGCAGCATGGACAGCTACCAACAGATGATGCATGCAAGCAGGTTGGAGGCTTCAAAAGTATATATATATATATATATATATATATATATATATATATATATATATATATATGTGTGTGTGTGTGTGTGTGTGTGTGTGTGTGTGTATATGTGTGTGTGTGTGTGTGTGTGTGTGTGTGTGTGTGTGTGTATGTGTGTGTGTGTATGTGTATACATATGTATATGTATTGTTCAGAAGCTGGATTACGAGTTAGATTGTGCTGGAGAATTCCCGATGTTTCTCATACCGTAGTTCTGTTACAAGTGAGAGTTGCCAGTTAGCCTGCTGTTTTGTGAGTTTAGTTATTTTGTAAGTTGTATATTAAATTTTTGTGCTCTTTTTTCTCTATAACGTTTTATTTATGTGATTGTTTGTTGAATTATGTAATCTTACAGTATCTCAGTTTGAATGCTAAACAATATAGAGTGTTATGTAGTGTAAATAAACTCTGGATGTTTTGGATGTCTCCGAGCTGGTAACTGTTTTAACTGTTGCCTCGTAGAGAGTGTACTACAAGCTTCGAGAGTAATGTAAGGCTATAAAAGTATGGGGAAGAGACTAGAAAGTATCAGTTAGTTTTCAATTCAGTTTGAGAGTAGTTCAGTGTCAGTGCAGTTTGTGTATCTTCAGTGCTTGTGAAAATAGTGAAATGAAGTTGGCAAGCATTAAGTGTAATTATTTGTAAAATAAAGACAGTGAACTTAAGAAGCCAATGTTTTCACCACGGCTGAGCTGATCTTGTGCACTGTACACCGTGAGGCTGCCTCTTGGAAGAACAACTCACTGGGCAACGTCCTTCCTATACTGAACTACTGCTGGAGTCTGTGGCAGTGTGGGATGGGGACATAACACTGGTGTCAGGAGTGGGATCATTACAAAGTGCTGCAGTGAGTCAGACCTTCGACATGGAGCAAGGAGGTGTGTAGACATGGTCCCGAACTGGGCAGGAGGAGGAAGTGTCCCTGGCAGCAATCATGAAACTATTACAAGTACAAAGTGTACAACTAAAAGCACAGATTGAAGGATTACAGGCACAAAGTGTACAACTACAGGCACAGAATGAAGGACTACATTCACAGAATGAAGAACAGAAAGAACTCAAAGGACAATTACAGGCACAAAATGAAGAAATCAAAGAACAATATTGTAAGAACAGAGGGAACAGCTTCAAGAGGCATTACAGGAGCAACAGAGGGAAATACAACTAATGATGCAAGGACAGCTAGATGCTTTCATGGGGGAAATGAAGGAAAAACAGGAACAATTGAAGGAGGAAGTGTACACTGAGCTATGGCAGCAGAAGTATGAGGTAAGCAATAATGTGACGGAGTGCAAACAGCATGTAGATGAACAGCTGAAGACAATTAGTGGGGGAATTGTGATGGAGTGCAGACAGCATGTAGGTAGCCAGTTGAAGCATGTATTCGACCATGTGAAAGAAATTAGTGAGAAAATTGAGACTGTAGAGAAATATTGCACTGCTGAGCCCCAGGCTAGTGTACAGGAAGCATATGAAAAGAATGGACAGAGTATGGTGAATTTTGACGGATCTCAGGCATCGAAAGGTAACATTACAGGGCTGAATAATCAGAATGCAGAAGTTTTAAGTCCTGGACTTAATTATGAAGCTCCTGTTTTTAGGCCCAAAATCAGTGAGGTGCATGGCTATAATGGGGGGTCCAATTAAGAAGAAACCTAAGGAATTTGATGGCAAAATATCTTGGGAAGCTTATCATGTGCACTTTGAGTTGCTTGCAGATCAGAATGGTTGGGATGATAGGCAAAAGACAGCGCAGTTGGCTGTAAGTCTCAAGGGTGCTGGAATGGAGATTCTTGGCCAAATGTCAGTGGAGGATAGGAACAGTTTATCAGTCCCTAGGAGAAGTACGGGAGTGCAGATACGGGACACATGTACAGTCGCCTTCACTTCTAAGTACTACACCGACCTGTGGTGTCTTGATAGATGTGGCACCACTGTGTTTGTTCCCATTGTCGTATTAAGACGCGAATGAGTTTGAGGAACCCCAGCATTTTTTTTTTTTTTTTGGGGGGGGGCTATCGACCATTGGGGCCAAAGCCCCTGGTCATTAAGGCTATATATATATATATATATATATATATATATATATATATATACACACACACACACACACTTCCATGCATATATACGGATACCCTTTCATGCACACGTACATATATATATATATATATATATATATATATATATATATATATATATATATATATATATATATATATATATATATATATATATAATTATTATTATTATTTTATTTTTGTATTTTTATTTTTTTATTTTTTCCTTGGTTTTATATTTTTTTGACCTTATATTATAAAGAAAAACCTAATCTAAAGACCCTAAAACTAACCACTTAACAGACAAATCGCTAACCTATACTAAATCCTACAGAGACAAATAGCTAGACCTACACTAATGGTAAAAAAGCCTCGACCAAGAGAACACCATCGACTGCAGATATATAATGTCTTTCTACATAACATACCTGTACTCATCGCTTGGTGACTGTCAGTCAAGGCACAGCCTAATACAGGGAACATCAATATTTGAAAGGGAACCAGACGAGTCAGGAACATTTCCATATACGTCAGCTTTCGGCCCTAATTAGCACAACTTGAACAATATAGTACAATGTATTTACATAATTTGTACAAAAAAGTGAAGTACCTCGCCCAACAGACCACCATCGACTGTAAGTGCCCAATATCTTTCTATATTGAACACTTGCACTCATCAGCTGGTGACTGTCAGTCGAGGAACGGGGTTTAATGTAGGGGACATCTATATTAGAAATAGATCACTGGGAGGAGGAACTATTTCAAATATGTCAACTGTCAACCCCAATTAATGGTACATTATATACATATTTACAATCCATAAAAACCATAACCATATAGTAAAAAAGTCACATTACTCTGATTAGTCCGGTCTCTCTCAAGAAAGCCATCAATTTATTAGTCATAACAATGTCCCCATCACCCAAGATGGTGGGAAGGGTGAGGGGGACGTCTGCTGCAACGCAGTAATTTATAAGTGAAGCCTTTTCACGAATAAATCGCCGACAGTGCAGGATGATATGACTGATAGATAACACTGCATCACAGATGTCACATTGTGGTGGGAATCGTTTTTCCATATAAGGTTTCATGTGTGTTAGGATGGTGGCATTAAGCCGCAAACGAGCCAACACTTTTTCTTCCAGGCGACTGGGACGGTTGGCAGAGTCCCAGTCTCCCATGTACGGCTTACACATTCGAATATTTAGTCTGGTCCACTGACCTTGCCACAGAAGATTTATTGATTATTTCCGAGAGAGAGACTCGACCGTAGATCACGAGGAATGTCCCAAGTCTCCTCGAGCTCTACAGCTGCCTTTGCAAATAAGTCAGCCTGCTCATTGCCGTAGATGCGACAATGACCAGGCACCCAGATCAGTGTGAATGACTTGTTGCATAAATGGAACTTATTAACAATGCTGCCCTGGATCTCGTGCGAGTCCGTAGTGCAAGATGCAATTGCCTGAAGGGCTGATTTTGAATCCGAAAATATGACAAATGAGTCATGCCTAGAATTGAGAGCATAGTATATGGCTTTATCTATAGGAAAAAATTCAGAGGTAAACACACATGTATGAGTCAGCAACTGATATCTGAGTGCACATTCAGTCGACCACACACTAGCACCCACACATTCACTCAACTTGGAGCCGTCGGTGTATAATTGGAAGGACCCAAAGTGACGCATGATGATGTTACGAAACAAGTGCTGGACCTCCGCCTCCAGCGCCTTGGTCTTTGGTGCTGGGAGCCATGATACATCAACAGTAAAGCCTGGTGGCTCCCAAGGCGCTATATTTTTAAATAACAACTTGTCACAGTCACTGAGGTCCACACCAAGCTCCTGAGTTAGTAAGTGGAGGCGAATGGCAAGTGGCCGATGCACCCCTTGCAGAAGATGGTGGTATCGACGCCGGGGGGTTCAGGCCACATTGCCGATATTACTTTTCCTCGATGTTCTGAGTCCATAGGACCAAGCCAGGTGGTCATGGTGAATACGGAGGGGAGGCACATTCGCCTCCACTTCCATACGAGCTACACAGGTGCACCAGACAGCTCCAAGACACATTCGCAAACATTTATTCTGCAGCATATCCAATCCTTTCAGCGTGGCATTGGATGCCGAGCCATACACCTGTGTGCCATAGTCTAGCTTCGAATGAATAAGGGACTTATACACCATTAACAAAGATTTTTGTCGGCACCCCATGTAGTACCCGCTAGGTACTTAAGGACATTTAGTAGTTTATCACAATGAGCAATCAAATTATTAACATGAATTCTGAAGTTCAAACGATGATCAAAATGTATTCCCAAAAACTTTACAGAATTTTGAGAAGGTACCACCTGATTATCCAAAGTTAAGCACAAATTAGGTACGTTACGAGTCGTAAAAACTGCAGCAGCACACTTAGGGATGGAAAGCTTAAATCCCCTCTGCAAGGCCCATTGGTGGACGGAGTCAAGGGCTGCTTGAATCCGCCCAGTCGAAAATTGTGCATTATGGGAAGAGTGCCATATTGCACAATCGTCAGCGTAGAGCAAGTATTTAAGATTCCTCGGGATGGGAGGTGATGACAGAAAATCTTTGATTATAATGCTAAATAAAGTAGGACTAAGCACACTTCCCTGCGGCACCCCGTTTTCCTGGATAAATATATCCGATGTTACGTTACGGGGCAATTTGACACAGAAAGTCCTGTCTGTTAAAAAATTTGAAATAAAAGTGGGCAAATTTCCTCTTAAACCATAAGCATAGAGCTTCATTAGTATACCATGTCTCCATGTCATGTCGTAGGCCTTATGGATGTCCAAGAACACCTCTATCATGAATTCTTTATTGGCAAATGCCTCTGAAATACAATGCTCCATATTCATTAAATGATCTAGTGAACTTCTATATTTACAGAAGCCACATTGTTGATAATTTTGACAAATTCTTCGACTCTAAAACAAAAACAAGCCTATTGTTTATCATTCGTTCCATGACCTTACACAGACAAGAAGTCAACAGAATAGGACAAAATTAAGTGGGATTCATAAGACGACCAGCCTCTTTGAGTATCAGTATGATGTGTGCAAAGTGCCATGAGTTTGGGAACGTTTGAGAAGCCCAAATCTCATTGTACAATGCTCACATCTTAATCAGATTGTCCTGATTAAGATGCTACATCTTAATCAGATTGTCCTGATTAAGATGCTGGATCATACCGTACGTGATGGTGTCTGGTTCAGGGATGGTGTCTTTACAGGATTTAAGGGCAAGGAGCAGGTCATCTAGCGTAAACTCTTTGTTGTATGGGGAGTCTACGTCTTCTGTGGCAAGGTCTATGATGTGTAGCTCAGCCGTGAGTTTATAATGTTGAAAACGCAGATCATAATTGGCTGAGTTACTTACATGAGAAAAACTCCTGGCGAGGATGTCAGCAACGTCCACGGGCTTGTCATAGATGGTGTTGTTCACCTTCAGGATGGTGATAAGGAAGTATGGGCCTTTATTATTTAATATTCTTATAGTGGACCAGACTTTACCTAATGGTGTTGTACGAGTCACCGTGGACACAAAGACCGCCAGGAGTCACGTTTGGCCCTTCTTATTATTCTCCTTGCCTCAGCCCATGCCTGTTTGTATGCAATAAAATTTTCCTCAGTGGGCTGACTATCAAAAATCCTGTATCTCCTATTGCGTTTCCTTAATGCTTGTCAGCAATCCGGCATCCACCAATGTGCTCTATGCTTCGCATGAACTGTAGAAGTCTTGGGAATAGCAGCCTCAGCTGCATGTAATATGGATTTGGTTAAATATTCGACCTTAACATCTATGGTCTCCCCAGATATATCTAAATTGGCGATCCTTGAGAGGGATCCCCAATCTGCTTTCTTATAGTTAAATTTTGGAGGTGGAGGGTCCGAAACGATGTCACGTGTATAAGAAAGACAGATGGGTAAATGATCACTTCCCAAGGAGTCGTCATAAGGGTCCCATGAGAAATCTTGATGTATACCAGGTGAGGCCAAAGATAAGTCAATGGCCGAAAAGTTACCAGTACGATCATCTACACGAGTTGTTCTACCATCTTTCAGAAGACAGAGGTTGGACTGTAGTATTAGGCTGGCTATTTGCTCCCCACGACCATCAATCCTCAAGCTACCCCATTGATAGTGATGGGCATTAAAGTCGCCCAACACTAACTTATTACCAGGAAGATGTTCAAATAGTGAATTGAAAGCATCACTATCAATGAAGCCGTATGGAGGACAGTACAGAGAGCAAATAGACAGATACGTGTTATTAAATTTTACTCTGCATGCAACAGCTTCCAGAGTAGAATTTAGAATCACTTCCATTTGTGGGTGTGGTTTGTGTGTTTATATGGCAACTCCGTGACCATCATATCTTCGATACGAGTGGTAGTGTTTTTTTTTTTTTTTATGAGAGGAAGAAGGAACCAAAGGCCATGAGCCCGCAGTAACAGTTCCCTCCAAGAGAAAAACAAAATACAATTTAGAGCCAAATTCAAGATCCGATCATTTTGAGATGCCTGGACACACTGCGTTTGAAAGACTGGAGATCATAGGCAGCAGGAAATACAGACAGAGGGAGACAGTTCCAGAGTTGACCTGTTGCATAAATGAAAGACTGGGAGTAACGGTTAATTCTTGCATTTGAGAGTTGGACAGAAAAAGGATGAGAGTCTGCTGCCAGACGGGTGCTACGCGCCCGTCGTAGACGTGGAGGAATGCAAGCAGACAGTTCAGAGGAGCAGTGACCATTAAAGTAGCGATAGAAAAGAGATAAAGATGCAACAGTGCGGCGAAGAGACAGAGGTTGAAAGGAGTCAGTAAGAGGAGGAGAGTTAATGAGACGAAAAGCCTTTGACTCCACCCTATTGAGAAGAGCTGTATGAGGGGAGCCTCCCCACACATGAGAGTTGTACTCCACACAGGGGCGGATAAAACCCCTGTATAGAGTCAACAATTGCGCAGGGGTAAAGAAAGAGCGGAGTCGGCTTAGCACACCCAATCTCTTGGAAGCAGATTTTACAAGAGATGTAATATGATCTTTCCAAGATAAGTCCCGAGTAAATGAAACCCCAAGCATGTTCAAGGATGATGTAGGATTAAGCTGAATATTATTAAACATTAGTGAGTATACCTGTGGAAGATTTTGTCAGGTTGAAAGGTGTAAGAACTGAGTCTTAGATGCATTAAAGACAACCATATTATTTTTACCCCAGTCAGAGATACGAGCCAAGTCAGACATTAGGTGTGCCATAGCCTCATCCCTTGTTTGTTGAAGTAACTGTTGAGATGGGCGTTGCGGGAACCGAATGGAAAGGTGAAGGGTGGAGTCATCAGCATATGAGTGGATAGGGTTAGATGTACAGCTTAGAAGATCATTGATGAATAAAAGGAAGAGAGTTGGTGATAGGACAGAGCCCTGAGGAACACCACTGTTGATAGATCTAGGAGAAGAACGATGGCCGTCTATAACAGCGGCTATAGAACGACCAGAAAGGAAGCTAGCGATGAAGGCACAGATAGAAGGATAGAAACCGTAGGAGGGCAGTTTGGAAATTAAAGATTTATGCCAGACTCGATCGAAAGCCTTTGAGATGTCAAGTGCAATGGCAAAGCTTTCGCCAAAGTCCCGAAAGGAGGATGACCAGGAGTCTGAAAGGTAGGTGAGAAGATCGCCAGTGGAGCGTCCCTGACGGAACCCATACTGACGATCGGAAAGAAGGTTGTGATAGGAAAGGAGGATCAGGAGGATCAGGATGATCCTCCAGGTGCATCTCCTGTAAACAAACAACGTCTAGCCTGTGTAGGGAAAGCAAGATTTCTACATTTTGTAACTTATTCCCGACACCTCTATAATTTCACTAATATAGTGATAGCGACGGTTTAAGAATTACGAGGGTGGCCAGTGCTCTTAGCTTTTTATGCCGCCTGCCAATAGGCGAGTGGCTACCGGGGGACCTTTCCCGGTGCTTGGTGATGGAAACCTCCATATTTTTGTCAATAACAAGGCTCCCAGACTCCACCGAGGAAGAGCTCTTCTTTCTGTCCCTCGCTGGACCAGGAGCAGGAAGAACATAAGAACGTGACTGTTTGATGAGGGTGGTCAGATTAATCTTATCAGACTTGTCGGACTTCGATTTTGGTTGCACCGACAACGAAGGAGCAGCGGCAGCCTGAGAGTAGGAAGTAGCGACAGGGATGTCTGTAAGAGAGTTGGAACGTACAGGGGGTCTAGACTGAGAGGTAGGGTGAGTGGCATGAGGAGTGAAGGTAAGGTCAGTCTGTGTCTCCACGGTGCACATCACGGGACGGGACACAACCGCCGATGCATAGGAGATATTAGGCTTGGGGGTTGCATGCAACTCCTTCACCTTCTTCCTAGCATTGTAGAAGGAAATGCCCTCTGTCGCTTTCACTGTGCAGACATCCTTCTCCTCCTTCCACTTGGAACAAGCCCTCAAGGAAGTGGTGTGGGCATCCTTGCAGTGAAAGCAGCACTCAGTCTCGGGTGTACAGTTGTCAGCAGAGTGACCTACAGCCGCACACTTGCCACACACGAAGTTGGAAGCCCGACAAGTCTTTTTTGTGGTGTCCATAGAGCTGACATTTTCCACAACGAAGGGGATTGGGAATGTAAGGTCTGACATTGATAATTTCATATCCTACTTTCACATTAACAGGGAGAGATACTTTTCCAAAAGTCAAGATTACTGTGGCTGTGTTCGTCCTTATGCCTTACTGGAAACAAGTTATGAAGTTGGCATCAATTACATCTTGCTGAGCAAGTTCACGGATGATGTTGTCCTCTTCCATTATCATGAGGTCCCTGCAGGTGATAACACCAATACAGGAATTCATGGAGTGAGGGATCCTCGGCACATCATAATAGTGGAATTTACTCAACATCATCAAATTCTTTACATGGCGCGAGTTTACAGTCTTTACTAGAAGATCCTCACTAGGAAGTTTTTTCACCTGTTCCACCTCACCGGCACACCCATCAATCACCTTCTTGATCATGAATGGATTGAGGCTGGACAGGGGAGTGGAACCAACTGCATGAAGTAAGACAAAGGATGTGTTATTTACAGTGCATTAATTCCTAGCGGGGTACGTGTCTGGGGCCGTTCAGTCTCGGGGCAGTCTGTCCGTGCAGCAGTTGGGGGTCAGTCAGGACTAACTCCCCCCCTGAAGGGGGGGGAGGCAGTAGGGGCGTCTGCCATAGGAACCACTTCCCCCTCGCAGAGGAAGTGGGAAGAAGGAGAACAATGAGCAAGGAACAAAGTACCTGGGAAAGACACACCTAGTCTGAGATTACCCTCTCAAACCACTCTCGGGAGGACGCCCCTGTGTATAACTCACACCCCAGAGCGATCAGTGGGGGTACACTCCAGAGGTGAGTAAGCAAAAGCAATCTCAGTGAGTAGATACAGACACCTACTATATCTCTAAGAAGGGTAGGGAGGAAAATGAGAACTAGCTAACCTCCTGGTATAGTGGTCAGATACTGACAGCTACATTGCTTCCCCCCTGGGGAAGGGAGGATAGAATACTTCCCCAGTATTCCTTGCTTGTCGTAAGAGGTGACTAAAAGGGACACTTTTATCTACATTCTTTTTGCTCTCTTTCTTACCCTTGTACTTTGTCTCCAAACCCTTTGGATTTTACTTTCATTTAGTTAATTTCCTCTCTCCACTGTCTGGTTCTTGCGAGTCACTTGCATTGGCTCCAAGGTAAAATATTTTACTGCCTAAGAAATCTTGATGAACTCTGGTGACAAAGCAATGGCCCTCAGTTCCGTGCAGCCCTTAAGTGGATAGGGGGTGCTAAGAATCCCACGGTGTAAAAATAAGTTCATACATCCAAAAAGAATCTTAAGAATAGGAAACTGGAATGTTCGAACTCTCAGTCAGGCTGGTAAAATGGAAGAACTTAACTTCAATGTTCAAGGAATACGAGATGGACATTTGTGCTCTTACAGAGACGAGGTTGCTTGGAGTTGATAAAATGAATTTGGAAGTTGGTATTACTATGTTGGTTTCTGGTAGGAGTGATGGAAATCATTACCAAGGAGTAGGCTTACTGCTGAGTAGAGATGCTTGTAAGGCAGTATGTGAGTTTGAACCAATTAATGAGCGCTTGCTTTATGCTCGTTTAAAATCTGACCATGGTAATATCAGTATGGTTGTAGGGTACGCTCCGACAAATGAGACTACTGATGAAATGAAGGATGACTTTTATGAGAAGCTGCAGGATGTAGTGAATAGAGTGGCAAGACATGATGTGTTAGTTTGCACTGGTGATTTTAATGCGATTGTTGGCAGTAGTAGGGATGGCTTTGAAGATTGTATGGGTAAGGAGGGTGTTGGTATAAGAAACGAAAATGAGGTGCGACTTGGAAGCTTTTGTTTGGCAAATGACCTTATAATTGGTGGACCTATCTCTGAGCATAGAAAAATACATAAGACTACTTGGATTTCACCATGTGGTAAATATTGTAACCAGATTGACCACATTGCAATTAGCAGAAGGCATAGGAGTTATTTGCAAGATGTTTGCGTAAGGAGGGGGGCAGATATAGGTAGTGATCATCAACTTGTTGTGTCAAAGATTAAAATAAAACTTAAGAGAAACGTTAATGGTAATTGTACAGGAGGTAATAATTATGATTTTGATGAGCTGAGAAGTGATGAGAGCACGAGGGAAAAGTTTCGGTGGGAATGTAGAAACAGGTTTCTAGTCCTGCAGACTTTGATGGAATCTGAAGACAATGATATTAATCAAATGTGGAGAGAGGTAAAAGAGGTTTTGCATGAGAGTGCTAAGGTTACTATTAACAAAAAGGGAAAAGCGAGAAGGAAAAAGTGGATGTCGGATGAAACATGGAATGCAATTTAGAAAAGGAAAGAGGCTAAGTTAAGAAGTGAAGAACAACATGTTGATGGCCAGGGAGTTAAAGTACTTAGAGAAAAGTACTGGAGTTTACATTCTGAAGTAAAAAGACTCGGTAGACGTGATAAGACGAGACTATATGATGAAAAGGCAACAGAGACGGAAATTAAATTAAGTAAAAATGACGATCAGAGCACAAGAACAGCATATCAGGCCGTAAAGGAGTTAACTGGGACTGAAAAGAGAAGGAAGGAAATACCTGTACGAGATAGAAATGGTAACTTGATGACTAAAGATTTGGATATAAAAGGAAGGTGGAAAGAGCCCTTTGAATCTGTTCTAAATAGACCAATCCCAGCTGAAGAGGACATTTTGCCAGCCGAGAGAGATTTGCAGATAGAAATAGGGGATATAACTTTGGAAGAGGTAGCAAAATCTATAAAGGAGTTAAAGAATTTTAAGGCCCCAGGTGAAGATGGAATATTCCCTGAAATGCTTAAGGTGGAAAATGACGAGTTGATGAATGCGCTTTTGAAACTTTTTAATGTGGCTCGGGATAATGGTGGAATTCCAGATGAGTGGAAAAATGGAGTGATTATAAAAATACCAAAAAGGGGAGATTTAAGTGTGTGTGGCAATTGGAGGGGGATAACTTTGACACCTGTAGTTGCAAAAGTCTTATCCAAAATCTTGTTGAACAGAATAAAGCCAGTTATTGATAAAATTTTAAGAGACGAACAAGCGGGATTTAGAAAGGTTCGAGGTTGTAATGATCAGATTTTTATTGTAAAGCATCTAATGCAACAAGCTAATGAGATGAAAATGCCACTTGGTATGTGTTTTGTGGATTTTGAAAAGGTGTTTGATAGTGTTTCACGTGGAGCTATGTTGAAAATTATGAGATTCTATGGTGTACCAGAAAAGTTTGTAAATATTATTAGAAGCCTGCATGAAGGTACGGTACTTTTTGTAAGGTAATGGTGGATGGTTCTTTGAGTGATTCATTTCAAGTTAGGTCAGGAGTGATTCAAGAAGGAGTTCTTTCGCTATTGTTGTTTGTTTTGGTTATGGATTATGTTATGAAAAAGGTTGTAAGGAGAACAGGTGCAGGAATTAACTGGAAAGAAAATAAGAAGCTGATGGATTTGGACTATGCTGATGATATTGTACTGATTTGCGGAAGTATTTACGAGATGCAGAGGGTGCTAGATTGTCTGGTGGAGGAAGGAGAAAAAGTGGGATTGGTAATAAATTGTGGAAAGACTGAAATTATTAATATGAACGTGGAGAACCAAATCGATTGTGCAATTGGGAATAATGTGGTGAAGAATGTAGAAAACTTTAAATATCTGGGAACGATTGTATCATCTAATGGATCATTAAACAATGAAATTGAGGAGAGGATTAGACAGGCTTGGCGAGCTGTTGGAATGTTGAAATCTGTTTGGAATAATAATATGCTTTCGGTACATACTAAAGTGAAAATTTAAAAGTCCATGGTTACACCAATTTTAATTTACGGGCATGAGTCATGGTACAGTACAATTGCAACAGATCAGAAAATATTAGGATTTGAGAATAAAATACTGAGAAGGATTCTTGGGGTAAAGTGGCAAGACAGAGTTACAAATGCAAGAGTAAGGGATATTACGAGAGTGGAACCAGTTAATGAATATGTGAGACTGTCTTGCTGGAAGTGGCTGGGGCACATATACAGAAAAGAAGGCAGTTTAATACAGGATGTGCCAGAGTGGACTGCTAGAGGAATAAGATGTAAAGGTAGGGCGAGGGAAACCTGGTTGAGGACAATGAAAAAAGAAGCAGGAGAGGAGTGTTGGTGGGACCTGAAGGAGATGGCAAGAGACAAATATTGGTGGAGAGAGTTCATTGAGGCCCTATGCATCCCGTGGGGTGCCACAGGAAATGATTGATTGATTTATTATATAAAAGATGTAATGTAATTGAACTTGTGCCTGTAATTCAAGCTTAATTTATGGTGATGGTGCTGGGACCAATCAGTGAGTTGGATGCTTCGTTATGGATGTTCAGGGGTGCTGTTGGTCCGAAGCAGGCCTTGCTTTACTGAATGAGACGCGGGCCAAAATAAGACTTATTTAGCGCAACGTATAATGGAGGATGAACATATTCAACATCATATATATTAATATATATATATATAGATATAGATATATATATAGATATATAGATATATATATATATATATACATATATATATATATATATACATATATATATATATATATATATATATATATATAGAGAGAGAGAGAGAGAGAGAGAGAGAGAGAGAGAGAGAGAGCATCGAAAGAATAATGCAAGAACAATGACCAGAAAGCAATTTAGGTATGACATGGATGCGAAGAAATTTATGAAACTGTTCTACAATGGAAAAAAAAAAAAAAACAGTAAAATTTTAAGGAAAATAAACAATGATGAAATGCGGTGGTGTAACACAATAATACCTAATATCACACACCCAAATAGCTCAGGCAGGCCACCATGACAAATAAAAGCTGGTATGTTATCATGGGCATAGTACAGTATATTCGTAATCTGAACCGCCAAGAGCGACGTATACGAAACCCAGCGGTTCGTAAGAACTAAAGGGGCAGTAGCCAATCATATTTATCAGGCGTAGTAGGCAGCCAACCATGGGCAAACCGAACTTTTGTCTGGGCTTCATAAGTAATGCAACGCCAGTCAAAGAAGGTATTTGTCATGGACAGAAGAAACAGCGAGGTTGCCCTACGAGAACAGATCATCTGTCTTCGAGAGAGTGGATTAAGTATCCGGGCCGTTGCCAACGAATCAGGCATATCAACTAGGACTGCGGCAAAGTGGATAAGAAGATGGCAAGATCTGGAGATCTGACTAATCAGGGTTTGTAGGCATACGGTGAACAACACTGCATTCATCTTGCACCATTTTTAGTGAACTAATTTAGCCACGTTCCTCTATTGATATCGAAAGCCAGTAAATATGCCCTATTGTTACTTCCGCCAGAAGGTTTATTTTCTGCGTGTCTGTCTATATGTCTACAGTATGTGTCGGTCTTTCTGTGTGTGTGTGTGTGTGTGTGTGTGTGTGTGTGTGTGTGTGTGTGTGTGTGTGTGTGTGTGTGTGTCTTTTACGCAAAAACTGATGAACAGATTTTCATGAAACTTGGTGGAGGGATGGAGCATGAGGCAGGAAGAACCCATTAAACTTTGGAGTGCATCCGGTTAAAGGGGCACTCTGTAGAGCGCATACATCCGTCAACTACTGAATGGATATTCATGAAACTTGGTTGAGGGATGGGCCATGGGCCAGGAAATAACTCGTTAAATTCTGGAGTGGATCCGGATAAAGGATCATTCAAATGGAGTGCATACCACCGCAGAGGATTGTTGGGCCTTTACGGAGGTATGCACTCTATTGAGTGCCCCTCTAGAAAGTTATTATTGTATTTGTAGCTTTTCCATATTGCCCACCACGTTTGGGTAGGGGCCCGTGGGTAGGCTGTCGTGGTCCAGATTTTCAAGTGAAAGGTGACAAGTGTGTCCACCCTCATGGCATTACGTGAGTGTGACCCCAGCCCCCTCGGGGAGACTGGAACCTTTGCGCATGGCATGGCTTTCTACCAAGAAATGTTTATAACTGTTTGCCAGTGCTATTTAGATTATATTTTTAAGCTTTATCTCTTTCTGCCATACGTATATACCTGATAAATGTATATTTCCCTTAGAAACACTAAATACGTAATATAATAAATAGGAACTGGGGTTGTAAATCATCCAAAGAAGTTTGTCAGTTCGTGGGTTTCATCGATCCTACATAATAAGGGACAACCGATTTTGTCCCTAAATCACCGCCTCACCTTAAGAAAAGACAGCACGCAAATGTTAACGAGGGTTTGCATATGCAGCATTTCCTTGAGGGCCACAACATTGCTATTATTGAATCTCCTACACACCCCATAGGCTCTCATATCACTCAAACAGAATCTTTTCCCTCACATAACCCCACTCAGTGTAATACTAATCCGCCCTAACCACTCATTCAAGTAGGAAAATGTTTACAGAAAGATTGACATATTTTCGATCGCCTGACAACGTAAATAACTGCATTCCACAGCAAAGCGACCACACTCACGAGTGACGACACGCCAGCAGGACAAAGCGTTTCTACGTGCGACACAGGAATCACTACTAACAAACTTTTCAGTAGCACTCCGGGAGAGACTTGGACTAGAAGTATCTCTCTCTCTACAGTCTGTCGGCGGTTACATGAGGCGGGAATACAGCATAGGGTTCCCTGTTCCGCGAAAAAGGAGAGCCTCACAGAAGCACATTGTGCTGCCAGGCTGGATTTTGCCCGCCAATATGAGAACCAAAGGCTAGACCTCTCGTCACGGGTTTTCTCAGACGAGAAAACTCCCCGATTGTCCGATCAGGGTAGGGCTCATGTGTGGAGGAAAAATAATACCTGCTAAGATGTTTAATATATTGATGTTTGACCTAAAAGGACTGCCGCAACCAGTGTTTCATATTTAGAGAGAGAGAGAGAGAGAGAGAGAGAGAGAGAGAGAGTGAGTGCTGGAGTAAATCTCGGCAATTGACATCCTGCAGTGGAGTTAAAAAACATCACACTCCCGTATTCATTATTGCCCGCAAAAGCAACTTCTCCTGAGTCACATTTAACCCGTCATGTCCCGAGAACTTTCGCACCTCCGACATCCCCAGTCCCAACCATTTTTTGAAAAATAATTTTTTGGCTAAAACCTCCGCTTTTGGCGAGAAACATCGAAAATTCATAGAGAAATCGCTCACCTGAGGTTTAAAATACTCGATATAGGTAGGAGTACCTCCTTACCTTACAGGGTTTTCTATCTGGCTGGCTGCAAAGAAAACGAGTTCTGTGGGAGGATAACTATTCCACACCACTCATAAACAGTATTTATTTATTCATTTGGTACGAATTTATATGTAGTACGAGAGTACATTGGTTTTCAAACAGTAATATAGGCATTATAAGCACTGTTTCACTCACTAACTCATCACCATTCCTGACATTCTTTTGCCACATTACCTGATCATCATTTCTGACTGTTTCTTCCTCTAATGCTATGTAAACTTTGTCCTCCACATTGTCATCGATTGGGGAATCACTCTGGCTCTGAATGTCTTTATTGGCCAGGTCACTGGTAACAGGTGAATTGCTGAGACAATGGGGGGGAGGTTATGCGGTGTAAGGCATTGTCCCTGCTTGGCATCTTGTAGAGGAATAGAGGAAGGTGTCCCGTGTATAAGTACGAAAAATCAAGTGCGAAAATTGAAAATTGTGCAAATTAGGGACCTTGCAATTGCACAACGTACCAGTACGTCGTTGAGACTGGCAAATGCAAAATGTTGCAACATACCCATACGTCGACGGGACGTCTCGGATTAATGATTAATCTTCCTTGGTATTAAAAGTAGGTCATCTAACGTAAGAAAGGCTGAATTTTCACGCAGTATAATCAAAATTACAGTAAAATGATAACTTTGCAGTGGATAAGTAAGGAGTCGGTGTGGTAACACAGGCGCCTGCAGACGAATGGAGATCCCTTGCTGGGTTTAAACACGTATAATTTTACGCTGTTTTCATTTAATTTAACATTCATAATTTTCTATTTTAGACTGATCCTATATTTGCGCAACCTTCAAGAGAGGGTGAAAATGTTTCGAATGGGTATGTGGAAGGATCAAGTGAATCTGTATTTCTTTCCCAGGAAGAGTGGTGGGTATGTCGATTGCCGAAACTTGCGCCAGCTAAAAAAAAAAAAAAAAAAAGGCTGTATTACTGTAATACATACACCATAATATCATAAATCACAGGATTAGGCCTACGAACTAGATGATTTACTGTGAAATAGGCTCACAAAATCACATCAGCAACAATTCAAATGGTTTGTCAAATTTAAAAATCCCTTTATATTAATATACTTATCTATTACTTAACAGAAACGATAATTTTGTTGACCAATGAATCGGTTACCCAGAACATTTGGGAAGGATGAGTCTTTAAAATGTAGTATACCATATACCACCCATAGTCTGTAAGGTGAAATTATGCAAGAAAATATAAGAAACACTACTTCCACCTACAGTATTCACTAGACTAGATAACTGTTATTCCTCCTATAACTACAGTTTATATATATATATATATATAAATATATAAATATATATATATATATATATATATATATATATATATATATATATATATATATATATATATATATTTTTTTAAGCATTTTCCAAACAAAGTAGGGTAGCTTTGAACTAAAGGAGGAAGAGAGACTCAAAACTAACTCCTGTAATATTCTTTTTTTTTTTTAGCTATAATCGAGTGCCCAAACACCTACGAGACCAGAAGTGAACATAAAGTGTGCAATGTATGGGGGTGGATATCTATCCATGGAATGGGAAATATTACGAGAGCAGAGGGACGGTTCACAGTCCAGAAATATTTGGAAAGTCTTAATGAATTTTTCCTACCTTCCCTGAAGGAGCGACATCCCTTCCCACCAGGTCCCACCATATTCGTCCATGATCGGTGCCCATTTCACATGGCACGTGCAGTCCGGGAGTGTTTTTTTGCTGCACAGGAAAATCTTCAACTCTTGGACTGGCCTACCAAGGGTTGCGACTGAAATCCAATTGAAAGTATCTGTGCGTATATGGTCAACACATGGAAGCCAGAAAGAGAGAGGACAGCCGAGCAGTTGATGGAACATATACGGCAAGAATGGGAATCTTTGCTGGGAAAGCCATGCATTGTAAGAAATGTCGTCTCCTGCATACCTGATAGACTCCGTGTTGTTATTGTGCAAGAGGGAGGATGGACCCGCTACTAAACACATCAATAAATTGTCTACAGTCTTAATTCTCCTTTTTCATGTTATACTGTTGCAGATTACCAAATGCTCCTAGTACTGTATGTTGAGTGAGTCAGGTAATGCTGTTAATGTGAGCGTAGTAGCTCAGTCAGTAGAGCGCTGACCCGCCGTTAATAAGGTCGGGAGTTAGGGCCCATGCCGTGCTACATTGCCTTCGATGCCTACGCAATTATATATATATATATATATATATATATATATATATATATATATATATATATATATATATATATTGAAGACGAAAGTAGGTCTATTCCGTATACCTTGGCCGTGAAATATGGATACTGTGGGTATCTTATTGGAGTGGGATTCAGATTTTAATGATAAACTTCTTTCTCCTCTTGTGGGTGGCAAAACCCACCGGTATGGCTATTCTGGCTAAATACATGACCTTTTTATTAATGTTAGTGATAATCTCACAGTTATCGATCTGTCAACCATTTCTGATGTTGCTTACCAAAGTTACCACTACACACGACAATGCCTTTGGTTTCAAGTGCCTGGTGTTATAATGTAATATTCTATCCAAGTCTGCTAATTGAGAATTGTATGAATTTGAGTGTCTACAAATATCTGATTATAGTTTTATAGCTTGATTTTTACTAGAATCATGACATAGCATACTTAGTATAAATGGCTTGCTGGAACCGAATTGTCTGAGCACAATTACGCAGTATGGTGGTATAATTGGTTAGAAATGAAAGTGATATACATGGAGGGAAGCGTGGTCTGGTAGATACTGTAAGAGCTGATCGAAGAGTGCTGAAGTGGTCTGATGATGTGGAATTCATGGATAGTAGGACTGGTGAAATGGATATAAGAATCACAGGTGGAAGGCGCAACAGAGAGAAGGAGAACGAAGAGATGGAAGAATAACGGGAGACAGGCTTTGTGTGGCGGAAGTTTTTCAGATATTATGAATTTGACGACACTAGCCCAGAAGGACTAGGCCACCGTTTCTTAACCTTTTCCGACCTCAGCACCCCCCTTGTAATAAGGTCTCAGTCCAGCACCCCTCTACATCTGGTTACTGGGACTGCAGGTGCTACACTACTGCAGGGTTAAAGTAAAGTGAAGTACTGCCTGACAGTTTATTTTATACTCTCAGAAAATAAAAAAATCAAGGATGCCAATACTAAGCAAATCCAGTAAGAAAAAATATAATGCAGCATTTTCCAGCACCCCCTAAAATTGATTTCATCACCCCCTGCGGGTGCTAGCACCCCAGGTTAAGAAACGCTGGACTAGGCCGATACGGCAATGCTCTCTTAAGATCCTCCAACATATTACCACCATGCCGGGAATCGAATCCGGGACTCTCAGATGAGAGAGTCAGGCAGCAATCCGCTACACCACAACCAGGTAAAAGTTATCCCACATTATCAAGATCTTCTTTCTTCTCTCTTAAAAACACCGTCATACTTTTTCTCAATGTGGAACAGTTTCATTAGCAACTTCACTTCCTTGTCTTACCTAAATTGCATTCCGGGCATTGTTCCTGCATCATAATTTCCATATATATATATATATATATATATATATATATATATATATATATATATATATATATATATATGAGAGAAAGAGATGGATGGATGGATAGATAGAGATATGGGCAATATATTATATTAGAGAAAGAGAGAGAGAGAGAGAGGGAGTTATATTCAGATATATAGATATAGATATAATGTAGATATATATAGATATATAGACTGATAGGTAGATATGTTCATCCTCCATTATGTGTTGTGCTAGGCAAGTCTTTTTTTGGCCCGCGTCTCATTCAGTAAAGCAAGGCCTGCTTCGGACCAACAGCACCCCTGAACATCCACAACGACGCATCCAACTCCCTGTTTGGTCCCAGCACCATCACCTTAAATTAAGTTCGAATTACAGGCACAAGTTCAATTACATTACATCTTTTATATAATATAAGCACTACACAAATCATAGCAATGTAGCTGTCAGTACCTGACCACTATGCCGGGGTTCCTCCAACTCATTCGCGTCTTAATACGACGATGTAAACAAACACAGTGGTGCCACATCTACCAAGACACAACAAGTCGGTGTAGTACTTAGACGTGAAGGCGACTGTACCAGACTGAGGTTTACAGAACAAGATTTCGGCCCCATGTACGGGCTCGAGGAGAATCCCTATAGCAGCTTGCTCATGACCTGGAGAGTACCAGTATGGCATACAAGGCATACCCTGGAGCAGCACCTAACCTGTTGGCTATTCTTCTGAGGGACCAGTTCATCGATGCACTTCATACTGTAATGCTGAGTTGAAAGTGCATGTGAAGCAGGCACAACCCAGAAGCATGCAAGATGCACTGCCAGGGCTCTAGAATTTGAGTCCTATGTCAGGTCTAGTTCATTCGCTTTTCAGACAGGTCATAGTGCAGGATTCAAGGCAATAAAGGTGCAGGTACATGAAGTGGAAAATTTTGAAGGAAGTTGCTGGTACTGTGAAAAGCCAGGACAAGGGAAAGAGGACTGCTACTAGCAGAAAAGGGAACGGGAGAAGATCAGAGGAAGTTGCTGGTACTGTGAGAAACCAGGACATCGAAAAGTAGACTGCTACAATTGGAAGAGAGAACAGGAGAACATCAGAGGAAGTTGCTGGTTCTGCGAGAAGACAGGACGCAAGAAAATGGATTGGTACAAATGGAAGAAGGATGAAGAATGGAACAGTGCAAGGAAACCCATGATTGCAGCAAATGGGTTCTGGACATGTGGTGAGGTGGGACACTTCAGCTAAGGGTGTCCAAATGAGAAAGATGAGGGTAGATTAGTGAAGGCTGGTGACAAGAGGCAACAACCAGCCAGTTTTTCCCAAGAAGCCCCACCACTGAGGAAATGCAGGAGAACCTTGATGAACAGTATGTGAGAAGATGGAAGAACAGACGGCAAGCAGTGTAGTAGCAATGGGAGTTTTGGCAAGAAATGCCGACTTACTGTTGTGACAGGGCCAGCGTCAGATGAGGAAGACCTGAAGAGGATGCAGATGAAGGATGCAGATATACAACCAATGCTAGAGTGGCTTCAGCAGAGTACAGTGCAACCATCTTCGGAAGAGGTTTCCAGGTTTAGCCCTGTGACTAAGAGCTACTGGAGTCAATGGGACCTTCTTCATTTGAAAAAAGGACTACTGGAGCATCAGTGGGAGACACCCAATGGCCTCAGCAAGTATTAGCAACTGGTGGTTCCTAAGAAGATGAGGTCCAAAATCTTGAATGAGTCTTGTAACCACATCACTAGTGGACACCTGGGGGTGAAGAAAACTCTAAGTCAGCTGTGGCTGGCATGCGTCAGGATGTTGAAGAGTGCTGTCGGGCATGTGATGTGCGCTGTATCAAGAAGGGACCCAAGAAACGTAGTTGTGCCCCTCTTCAGCTGTACCAAGTGGGAACACCAATGGAAAGAGTCATGGTGGACATTGCTGTACCTCTGCCACTCACTGAAAGAGGAAACCAGTATATATATGTTGCCATGGACTATTTCACAAAATGGCCAGAAGCCTGTACCATCCCTGATCAAGAGACTGCGACTGTTGCTCAGATGTTGGTTGACCAGTTTTTCTGTTGTTTGGGGATGCGACGAGAGCTACATTCAGACCAGGGTAGAAACATCGAGTCTGCTGTGTTCCGTGAGTGCTGCAAGTTACTGGGGATCAAGAAGACCAGGAGGACCCCACTAAAGCCACAATCAGATGGCATGGTGAAGAAATTCAACTGGACCCTAGGACAAGAACTGGCCAAGTACTGCAGAGCGGGACAAACGGAATGGGACCAGAATTTACCTGCTCTGCTAATGGCATATCATTCTGCATCCCATGAGTCTACCAGCAACAACCCTGCAAAACTGATACTGGGCCATGAGTGACATTTACCCATTGACTTGTTAATGGGAAGACCACTTGGTGAAGAGCTGCCTACAGACACCTCCAGCTATGCGAAGCATCTTCATGAAAGGCGGGATGAGGTACATCACCAAGTGCAAGGAGCCCGTAAGTTTTCAGGAGAGGTGATGAAGTGAAAGTATGATGCCAAGACAAGTGAGGTGAGCTTCAAGCATGGTAACCAGATTTGGTTGTACAATCCTCAGCGGAAGAAGGGACAGTTAACGAAGCTGCAGAGCCCATGGCACGGGCCTTACACTGTGTTGGACTGCCTATTAGACTCAACATACCGGATTCAGGGAGGCAGGAAATCTCGCCCAAAGGTGGTACACGTGAATCGTCTGTGGCAGTATCACAGACCAGGACAATACAGCTGGGACGTCTTCGAGGAATCATGCTCTCTCACAGCTGAGGACGTTGAGAACCAAGGAGCTGAAGTACATGAGGAAGGTGACAGTTTCCCAACTGAAGAAGTGCATCAGGAAGAGGACCAAGACATTCCAGGAGGAGTAGACTGTGAAGGAGCAGGGACGTAGTCGGAATTGGCATAGGAGAAGACCTGATAATCTGAAGGATTACTTTGTCTATAATTAAATGTTTAGTTTGGATTAAGGTTTATGTTTGTGTACATTGTCTTTTTTTTGTTGGGACGACAAACGGATTACGGAGGAGGTGGTGTTGAGAAGCTTGATTCCTGGTTAGATTGTGCTGGAGAATTCCCGATGTTTCTCGTACTGTAGTTCCATTACGAGTCAGAGTTGTCAGTTAGCCTGCTGTTTTGTGAGTGTAGTTATTTTGTAAGTTGTGCGTTAAATTTTTGTGCTCTTTTTTCCAAAATGTTTCATTCATGTGATTGTTTGTTAAATTATATAATCTTATCTCAGTTTCTATGCTAAAAAAATTTAGTGTTATGTAGTGTGAGTACACTCTGGATGTTTTGGATGTCTCTGAGTTGGTAAGTATTTCAACTGTTGCCTTGTCGAGAGTGTACTAGAAGCTTCCAGAGTAATGTAAGGCCATATAAGGATGGGGAAGAGACTAGAGTAGTGGGACTTTGATGGATGGTTGTGGAGAGAGTAGATGTATGTGCGTATTCTCTCTTCTCTAGCTTTCTAGGGCTGCCTCACTGGCATTAGTTCTTTTTTTTCACCCTTCTGTTGGCGACTAGGTTAGCTAGTTACTCATATTCCTCCCCTCCCTGTAGCTAGGTACAGTAGGTGTCTGTGCCATTACGCCGAGTTTACCTTTGCTTACTCTCCCACGGAGGGTCCCCCCAGTGATCGTTCTGGGGTGTGAAAAAACATGGTCGGGCCTCCCTGGAGTGGTTCGAGAAGGCAACCTCAGACTTAGGTGTTTGGACCCAGGTCATTCGTCCCTTGCTCGTTTTTCTCCTTCTTCCCCCTTCCCCCTTTAGGGGGAAGTGGTAACTATGGCGGATGCCCCTATTGCCTCCCCTCCCTTCAGGGGGGGAGGTGGTCCTGACCGACCCCTGACTGTCTCACTGACTGATGTCACAACTGACTGCCCCCAGACTAGAGCCCTACTCGACATCCCTGTAAATAATGCTACATATGTCATTCTCCACGTGACTGGGTCTACATCATTGGCTAGTCTCAATCCCTTTCTCATCAAGAAAGTAACTGACGGTTGTGCTGGTGAAATTGAACAGGTTAAAAAACTTGCTTCTGGAGACCTCCTCATCAAAACAATAAACTCAAGCCAAGTTAAAGATTTGCTCAAGCTAAGTAAGTTTCATTGCTACGATTTCGAGCCAAGGATCCCTTACTCCATGAATTACTGCAAGGGAGTTATCACTTGCAGGGACCTCATGGTAATGGATGAGGACGATATTGTACGGGAACTTACTAGACACGATATTATTGCTGCGCATTTTATTACCAGGTTTACAGAAGGCATCAGGAAGGAGACTTCCACTATTATTTTAACTTTTGGCAAGACCTCACTTCCCTCAAATGTCAAAGTGGGATATTAAATTTTCAATGTCAGACCCTACATCCCCAATCCCCTTAGATGCTCTAAATGCCAGATTTATGGGCATGCAGAAAAGGTTTGTCAGGCTTCTCAGTCAGTGTGTGGTAGGTGTGAAGTTCAGGGTCATGATGCTGAACACTGCACATCAGAGTCTGTGAGTTGCTTTCATTGTAAGGGTGCTCACTCCACTTCCTCGAGGGATTGCCCAAAGTGGAAGGAGGAGAAAGAGATCTGCACAGTGAATGCCACAGAGGGCATAACCTATTACGATGCCAGGAAGAAGGTAAGGGAGTCGCATGTGACTCTCAGGCCTAATGTCTCCTATGCTTCGGTGGTTATGTCCCAGCCTGTGATGTGCACGGTGGAGACTCAGACTGACCCAGACCCCAGCGATCCTGTCACTCACTTTGCACCATTGTCT
Source organism: Coenobita brevimanus (assembly GCF_032717465.1). Classification (NCBI taxonomy): domain Eukaryota; kingdom Metazoa; phylum Arthropoda; class Malacostraca; order Decapoda; family Coenobitidae; genus Coenobita; species Coenobita brevimanus. Next base: position 5,239,103 of record NC_137043.1, on the reverse strand, counting down.
ACTCCTACTATACATTCCGACTCTTCTTCTGACGCCTCTGCTCCATCTTCAAACTCTCAGGCTGCTGCTACTTCTCTGGTAGTGTGGTCTAAACAGAAGTCAGACAAGCCTGAAAAAACTAACTTGACAACCCTTACCAAGTCACGACCTCATATCTTACCTGTTCCTGGTCCAGCGAGGGAGAGAAAAGGTAGCTTTTCCTCAGGTGGCTCTGGAAGCCTCATTATTGATGAGCAAATGGAGGTTTCCGTCAGCATGCACCGGGATAGGTCCCCCAGTAGTCACTCGCCTGTCGGTGGGCGACATAAAAAGACTAAACATACTGGCCCCCAACGTAAATCTTAAACCACCGCATTCACTGTGTTACAGTGGAATTGTAGGAGTCTTAGGAATAAACTACAAAATATAACAATCTTGCTTTCCATACCCAGGCCAGACATTGTTTGTTTACAGGAGACGCATCTGGAGGATCATCCTGATCCTCCACTTGTTCAAACACTACCACTCGTATAGAAGATATGAAGGTCACGGAGTTGCCATATACACACACAAATCACACCCACAAACGAAAGTGATTCTAAATTCTACTCTGGAAGCTGGCGCGTGCAGAGTAAGATTTAACAACACATATCTGTCTATTTGCTCTCTGTTCTGTCCTCCACATGGCCTCACTGCTAGTGATGCTTCAAATTAATTATTTGAACATCTTCCTGGAAATAAGTTAGTGTTGGGGGACATTAACGCCCATTATTTTCAGTGGCGTAGCTTGAGGATCGATGGTCGTGGGGAGCAAATAGCCAACCTAATACTACAGCCCAACCTCTGTCTTCTGGACGATGGTAGAGCGATTCGTGTAGATGATCGTACTGGTAACTTTTTGGCCATTTACTTACCTTTGGCCTCCCCTGGTATACATCAAGATTTCTCATAAGACCCTTATGACGACTCCTTGGGAAGTGATCATTTACCCATCTGTCTTTCTTATACACACGACATCGTTTCGGACCCTCCAACTCCAAAATTTAACTATAAGAAAGCAGATTGGGGATCCTTCTCAAGGATCGCCAATTTAGATATAACTGGGGAGACCATATATGTTAAGGTCGAATATTTAATCAAAGCCATATTACACGCAGCTGAGGCTGCTATTCCCAACACTTCTACAGTTCATGCGAAGCATTGAGCACATTGGTGGACGCCAGATTGCCGACAAGCATTAAGGAAACGCAATAGGAGTTACAGGATTTTAGATAGTCAGCCCACTGAGGAAAATTTTATTGCATACAAACAGGCACGGGCTGAGGCAAGGAGAATAATAAGAAGGGCCAAACGTGACTCCTGGCAGTCCTTTGTGTCCACGGTGACTCGTACTACACCATTAAGTAAAGTCTGGTCCACCATAAGAATATTAAATAATAAAGGCCCATACTTCCCTGTCAACACCCTGCAGGTGAACAACACCATCTATGACAAGCCCGTGGATGTTGCTAACATCCTTGCCAGGAGTTTTTCTTGTGTAAGTAGCTCAGCCAATAATGATCTGCGTTTCCAACATCGTAAATGCATGGCTGAGCTACAGATCATAGACTTTGCCACAGAAGACGTAGACTCCCTGTACAACCAAGAGTTTACGCTAAATGAACTGGTCCTCGCCCTTAAATCCTGTAAAGACACCAGCCCTGGACCAGACACCATCACGTACGGTATGATCCAGCATCTTAATCAGGACAACCTGATTAAGATGTTAGCATTGTACAATGAGATTTGGGCGTCTTGAACGTTCCCAAACTCATGGCACTTTACGCACGTCATACTGATACCCAAAGAGTCTGGTCGTCTTATGAATCCCACTTCATTTCGTCCTATTGTGTTGACTTCTTGTCTATGTAAGGTCATGGAACGTATGGTTAATAATAGGCTTCTTTTTGTTTTAGAGTCAAAGAATTTGTTAAATGATCAACAATGTGGCTTCCGTAAATACAGAAGTTCACTAGATCATTTAATGAAGTTGGAGCATTGTAATGCAGAGGCATTTGCCAATAAAGAATTCATGGTAGGGATGTTCTTGGACATCCATAAAGCCTATGACATGACCTGGCGACACGGTATACTAATGAAGCTCTATGCTTATGGTTTAAGAGGAAATTTGCCTATTTTTATTTCAAATTTCTTAAGGGACAAGACTTTCTGTGTCAAATTGCCCCCTAACTTAACATTGGATATATTTATCCAGGAAAACGGTATGCCACAGGGAAGTGTGCTTAGTCCTACTTTATTTAGTATTATGATCAATGGTATTCTGTCATCAGCTCCCATCCTGAGGAATCTTAAATACTCGCTCTATGCTGACAATTGTGCAACATGGCACTCTTCCCATAATGCACAATTTTCAACTGGGCAGATTCAAGCAGCCTTTGACTCCGTCCATCAATGGGCCTTACAGTGGGGATTTAAGTTTTCCATCCCTAAGTGTGCCGCTGTAGTTTTTACCACTCGTAATGTACATAATTTGTGCTTAACTTTGGATAATCAGGTAATACCTTTTCAAAATTCTGTAAAGTTTTTAGGAATTCATTTTGATCGTCATTTGAACTTCAAAATTCATGTTAATAATTTGACTGCTCGTTGTGATAAACCTTTAAATATCCTCAAGTACCTAGCGGGTACTACATGGGGTGCCGACAGAAAAATTTTATTAATGGTGTATAAGTCCCTCATTCGATCAAAGCTAGACTATGGCACACAGGTGTATGGCTTGGCATCCGATGCCACGCTGAAAGGATTGGATGTGTTGCAGAATAAATGTTTGCGAATGTGTCTTGGAGCCGTCCGGTGTACCAGTGTAGCTTGTATGGCAGTGGAGGCGAATGTTTCTCCCCTCCATATTCGCCGCAACCACCTGGCTTGGTCCTATGGACTCAGAACATCAAGGAAAAGTCATATCGGCAATGTGGCCTGTACCCCCCTGTGTCGATACCACCATCTTCTGCTGGGGATGCATCGGCCACTTGCCGTTCACCTCCACGTACTAACTCAGGAGCTTGGTATGGACCTCAGTGACTGTGACAAGTTGATGTTTAACCCGCCCCGTCCCGACGACGTATGGGTACGTCACCACGATTTGCATTTGCCAGTCCCGGCGACGTACCAGTTCGTCGTGCAATTGCAAGGTCGCTAATTTGCACAATTTTCAATTTTCGCACGTGATTTTTCGTATGTATACACGGGACACCTTCCTCTATTCCTGTACAAGATACCAAGCAAGGACAATGCCTTACACTGCATAACCTCCCCCCTCCCCCCCTCACGACATTGTCTTGGCAAAGGACCTGTTACCAGTGACCTGGCTAGTAAAGTTATTCAGGGCCAGAGTGATTCCCCAATCGATGACAATGTGGAGGACAATGTTTACATAGCATTAGAAGAAGAAACAGCCAGAAATAATGATCAGGTAGTGTGGCAAAAATAGGTCAGGTATGGTGATTAGTTAGTGAGTGAAACAATGCTTATAATGCCTTTATTACTGCTTGAAAACCAATATACTGTCATACTACATATACATTCGTACCAAGTAAATAAATAAGTACCGTTTATGAGTGGATAAAATAGTTTCCCTCCCATAGAACTCGTTTTCTTTGGTGCCAGCATGTTAGAAAACCCACTCAGGTAAGGAGGAACTCCTACCTGGATTGGGCACTTTAAATCTCAGGTGAGCGATTTCTCTATGAATTTTCGATGTTTCTCACCAAAAGCGAAGGTTTTAGCCAAAAAAAAAAATTTCGAAAATACCTCGGGACTGGGGGATGTTGGAGGTGCGGAAAGCCTCGGGACGTGACGGGTTAAAAATATAGCGCCTTGGGAGCCACCCGGCTTTACTGTTGATGTATCATGGCTCCCAGCACCAAAGACCAAGGCACCGGAGGCGGAGGTCCACTACTTGTTTCGTAACATCATCGTGCGTCACTTGGGGTCCCACCAATTGTACACGGACGGTTTCAAGTCGAGTGAATGTGTGGGTGCTAGTGTATGGTCGACCGAATGTGCCCTTGGGTATCAGACGCCAACTCATACATCTGTGTTTACCTCCGAACATTTTGCTATTGACAAAAACTATAGACTATGCTCTAAATTCTCGGCATGACTCATCTGTCCTATTTTCAGATGCGAAATCAACCCTTCAGGCAATTGCATCTTGCACTACGAACTCGCACGAGATTCAGGGCAGCATCATTAATCAGTTGCATTCATGCATCAAGTCCTTCACGCTGATCTGGGTGCCTGGTCATTGTTGTATTTACGGCAATGAGCAGGCTGACTTACTTGTAAAGTCGGCTGTAGAGCTCGAGGAGACTTGGGACGTTCCTCGCGATCTACGGTCGAGTCTGTCTCTCGGAAAGAAATCAATAAATCTCCTGTGGCAAGGTCAATGGACCAGACCAAATATTCCAACTTGTATGCCGTACCTGGGCGACTGGGACACTGCCAACCGTCCCAGTCGCCTGGAAGAAAAACTATTACTCGTTTGCGGCTTAATGACACCATGTTAACGCATATGAAACCATATATGGAAAGATGCTTCCCACCGCACTCAGACATCTGTGATGCGGTGTTATCTATGAGTCATATCCTGCGCTGTCGGAGAGTTATTCGTGAAAGGGCTTCACATATAAATTACTGCAGCACAGCAGACGTCCCCTTCACCCTTTCCACCATCCTGGGTGATGGAGACATTGTTATGATTGATAAATTGATGGCTTTCTTGAGAGAGACCGGACTGATCAGGGTGATGTGACTTTTTTACTGTATGGTTATGGTTTTTATCAACTGTGAATATGTATACTGTATATTGTACTATTAATTAGGGTTGACAGTTGACATATTTGAAATAGTTCCTCCTCCCACTGATCTACTTCTAATATAGATGTTCCCTACATTAAACCCCGTTCCTCGACTGACAGTCACCAGCTGATGAGTGCAAGTGTGCAATATAGAAAGGTATTGGGCACTTGCAATCGATGGTGGTCTGTTGTGCGAGGTTCTTCACTTTTGTACGTATTATGTAAATATATTATACCATCTTGCTTAAGTTATTCTAATTAGGGCTGACAGATGATGTATATGAAAATGTTCCTGACTTGTCTGGTTCCCTTTCATATATTGGTGTCCCCTATGTTAGGTTGTGCCCCGACTGACAGTCACCAGGTGATGAGTGCAGGTATGTAATGTTGAAAGGCATTACACATCTCCAGTCGATGGTGTTCTCTTGGTCGTGGCCTTTTTACCATTAGTGTAGGTTTAGCTATTTGTCTCTTTATGATTTAGTATAGGTTACCGATTTGTCAGTTAGGTGATTAGTTTCAGGTTCTTTAGATTAGGCATTTTTGTTTATGATGTAAGGTAAAAAATATAAAAATAAAAATAAAAATAATAAATAAAAATACAAAAAATAAAAAAATAAAAATTATCTTTATATATATATATATATATATATATATATATATATATATATATATATATATATATGTGTGTGTGTGTGTGTGTGTGTGTGTGTGTGTGTGTGTGTGTGTGTGTGTGGAGTCACATGGAGAGACAGGCTGACGAATGAGGGTATAAAGGAGCGTTGTGGTGTGGATGTGGATGTGAAAGGAAGCGTTATGAGGAACACACTGAGGTGGTTTGGCCATGTGGAGAGGATGGAGGGTGAAAGACTGACGAAGAGAGTGGGGGGGAGTGTGGTGGGGGGGGGGTGAGGGAGGGGGAGGGCGAGGAGGAGATGGAGGGAGGGGATGGAGAGGTATATGAGAGAGGGGGTGTGAGTTGGGAGCAAGGCAGTGAAATGGCGGGGAACGGGGCGACGTGGAGGCGTTTGTTTGTGGCCACCCCAAACGGGATTAAGGCGTCTGGCAATATATATGTATATATATATATATATATATATATATATATATATATATATATATATATATATATATATATATATATATATATATAATATGTACAGTGGTCAGCACAAATTCGCTGCAAGCCTGGTCGTGTGATGTGGTTGTTTTGTCTGGCAACAGTGTATAGGAACTAGTTGCCACACAGGCTTTTATACGCTTTAAAGACGTGTTTGTAAGAATTAGTGCTATAAATCGCCCAGAATGCAATAGTCTTTAAATCTGATTACCATAAAAATGAGCAAAAGACGTTAGACGAATATTGTAGAGTGATAAAAATTCCGCTCTCTCCCTCGTACCCACCCCATGTCCCTCCCCACCCTACCTCTCAATCCCCACCCCCCCGTGCGCCTTCATTTCCACTCCCCTCTCTCCGCACCCCGTCTACCTTAACCACGGCGCAGATCTACGTAATGAACCGCACTCTTCTGCATTTCGTGTCTATTCCTGTAACCTTTTAGCTCCTTACATTCTAGAGTATCTTGCCATGCCTCAGTCTTTTTCACCCACTCTTTACTCCAACCTTGATGCAGTAGTTCGAAACATGATGGGTTCTGATCCTGCTTCGTGGATCAGTGAACAGTATGAGGAGGATGGGAACATTTTCCTTGGAACGAGAGAGACAAAGACAGAGAGAGAGAGAGAGAGAGAGAGAGAGAGAGAGAGAGAGAGAGAGAGAGAGAGAGAGAGAGAGAGAGAGAGAGAGAGAGAGAGAGAGAGAGAGAGAGAGAGAGAGAGAGAGAGAGAGAGAGAGAGAGAGAGAGAGAGAGAGAGAGAGAGAGAGAGAGAGAGAGAGAGAGAGAGAGAGAGGATGTAGGAGGAATGGGCACAAATGTTTGTTTAATTTCGCCTACTGAAATAATACCCACCAACTGCCAGGCGCACTAAACACACACACACACACACACACACACACACACACACACACACACACACACAGTAAGGAATACATCACAAGAACGAGACCTCAATCGTTTCTGTATCTAGCGGCTGTTGGTAGTGACAAGGGGTGGAGAAAAGAATGACAACTGGAATAAAACGAGTGGAAATCAGGCGGGGAGGGTGAGAATGGGATTAGAACAGGAAGGAATATTGTTGATTAGTCTTGGATACATTTTCTTAAAGCATTTCGAGCAGCTGAGAACAGGACAATATTGGTTTAGTAAACAGTCAAGAGAGAACTGTGATGCACCAGTCAGGTTAGTGCCGTGGATAAATGAATGAAGGTAGAGAGAGTGGGGAGAGGAGAAAGTGGAGAGGCATGAAGGTGAGTAGGGAGTAGGATGGGGAAGGAGGGGTGGGGGGACATCAGGAGGAGAAAGGGGGACAGAGGGGAAGGGAATTTAGACACGGTTATGAGGAATGTCAGAGTATTTCGACCCTACGTCGTTTCATAACATTGTCAACTCTTGGACTTTTTTTTATACCAATTAAATACAGTATACATAATATTGTACTCTAGCCAGCTTCTAGTATCACTTTTAAAAAACACGTCGTTAAAGTGTATAAAAGTTTACGTGGCAACTAGTCCCCTTACACTGTTGCCAGACAAAAGGACTCGCATCACACGAGTGGACTGGCAGCGAATTTATGCTGACGACTGTACGTGTGCATGAAAGTGTGTATGATCATATGCATGGATGTGTGTATGTATGTATATATATATATGTTTGTATATATATATGTATATATGTCACTGTATATACATATATATATATAATTGCCTTAATGACCAGGTGCTTCGGCCCCAATGGTCGATTGGCAAAAAAAAAAAAAAAAAAAAAAAAAGAGTAGTATCACTCAGTTTTCACTTCAGTTTGAGTGTAGTTCAGTGTCAGTGCAGTTTGTGTAAGTTCGGTGCTTGTGAATATAAGTGTTGTTGGCAAGCATTGTCAGTGCATTTGGTGAAGTCTGTGTATCTTCAGTGCTTGTGAAAATAGTGAAGTGAAGTTGGCAAGCATTCAGTGTAATTACTTGGAAAATAAAGACAGTGAACTTAGGAAGCCAGTGTTTTCACCACGCCTGAGCTGATCTTGTGTACACACCGTAAGGCTGCCTCATGGAAGAACGACTCACTGGGCAACGTCCTTTCTTTACTGAACTACTACTGTTGGAGCCTGTGGCAGTATGGGACAGGGACGTAACAATCTCTCTCTCTCTCTCTCTCTCTACCGGTATACCATCATTATCATCATCCGGACCTCCTTTCCCACATTAAAACTGGGTGAGGAGTAGCAATGTCCAGACAGCCCAACTTTGCCCAGTCCAATGATCATGCTTCCATTCACTCATCATTCAAGTCCCCGGAATCCTGGCTTTATCGGGTACGCCAAAAACATTCACTAAGTTCTGTAGCTTCACATAAACGTATCCGACAGAGTCAATCTGGACGCAGCCACATTAAAAAGCGGTGCCAAATCTCTGACCATGCACATCTCACAACATTCATTCAGCTAGCTCGATCTCTTGTCAGTTCCATCGCCTCACCGACTTCCAAACCTCTCTTCCTCACACACTCATCCACCATATCTCTCCACCTTCTCCTTGGCCTATACCTCGCCTCCTCCCTCCTTCAAATTCGCTCAGATATACCGCTTTCACCACTCTGTTGTTATCCATTCTCTCCACATGACCTTACCATCTCAGTACACTCTCTTCGATTCTGGTGTCCACAGACTTCCTCACTCCACATCTTTCACGATTCACATTATTTCGTATCCTATCCACTCTCAGTACTCCATAAACATTCCTTAGCAGTCATATCTTCACTGCTGTTACTCTTGGCTTTTCATTTTCATGCCACATCAATGGTTCACATCCATATATTACATCTGGCACTAACACTCCTTCATGCAAACCTCGTGCAGCTGCAACACGCAAGCCTTTGTTTCATATCAAGGCCTTCACTGCACCAGCAACTCTTCTTCCTTGTGTCACTCTACTTTCCACTTCTTTTGCACATTTTCCTCTTTTTTCTATCACTGTACCCAGATATTTGAACTCTCTCACCAATTCCAGTCTCTCCCCACTAACTGTAATATCGCACTGGGAGTCACCTTCACTCTCAGTAACCATCACTTTACTCTTGTCTACATTTACTGTCAAGGCACGACGCTCACAGACATCAGCAAAACCCTGCTAGCCTACCAAGTTTTTGTCTGGTATTTGCAAGCAGTACTGCATCTATACAACAAATTTGAGATATTCCATCCATCACCATTCATTACCAACGCCATCCCTCTCTCCATTACTCGGGTTTTTACTTCTCTCATCACCCCATCCATATATGTATTGAACAACCATGGGGACATCACACAACCTTGTCGCATGCCCACACCGATCGTGAACCATTCACTTAGATGCCCATTAACCCTTACACATGCTTCACTACCATCATAAAAACTCTTGACGGCACCTAGCAGCTTACCATCTACACCGTACATGAGCAGAACTTTTCACAATCCTTCTCTGTCCACTTTGTCGTATGCTTTTTCCAGATCCATGAATGCCATGAACACCTTATGGTCCCTCTCACAAGCCTTTTCTGCCATCTATCTCGCTGCAAATATTTGATCTACACATCCTCTGCCACTCCACCTGTTCATTACTCACTAGGACTTATGATATCTCTCTATAATAATTCTTCCATATACCTTCCCTACCACACTCGGTAAACTTATGCCATGATAATTCTTGCACCCACTTCGCTCACCTTTATTTTGTACGGGGGTACAGTCACAGCCTTTTTCTACTCTGCTGGCACAGCTTCAATCATCCAGGCCTTCTTACATATCTCCAACAAGCACTTCATTCCACTCTCTCCACTACACTTACTTACCTCTGCTTACACCTCATCAACCCCAGCTGCTTTCCCATTTTTCAGAGGCTTCACAGCACTCCTCATATATATATATATATATATATATATATATATATATATATATATATATATATATATATATATATATATATATATATATATATATATGTGTGTGTGTGTGTGTGTGTGTGTGTGTGTGTGTGTAACACAGTTTTACAGTACTGATATGCAGAAAGAGATATCTAAAGATATAGTGCTTCTGTTGTTGTTGTGGCTCCAGGTTCATGTGAATATGAACCCAGTGCAGTGAAGGCTGAAGTTATCTTGTTTCTGCAGTCTACCCTTTTCCTTTCGTGGAATAAGGAGGGAGATGGAGATACATTAACAGAAACACAAACCGATAATCAGATAAAAGCAGATTACTAAAGAGATTCAGATAATAAAAGAAAAGATTTCTGGAACCGAATGCTAATCGCCCTCCAGAATAAGCTATTGGGTAAGTCCAAGACTTAGGCCATATCTTGATACCCTGAAGGTTTCATGTTAATAGCTCAAGCAGTTCATGAGATATAATGGTGCTAAAGATTGGTGAAAAAATCTAGTTGACCTTTGCCAGCCATTTTGGTGACCTTCACCTTGACTCCGAGTGCCCATTTTCGAACTCGTCCAAAATTTTGGCAAATCTTGATACCCTTAAGGTTTCATGTTGATAGCTCAAGTTGTTCATGAGATATAATGGTGCTGAAGGTGAGCGATGAAAACCACTGTAGTTGACCTTTTGCAGGCCTTTTGGTGACCTTGACCTTGACCTCGAGTGCCGATTTTCGAACTCGTCCAAGATTTTAGCCGTATCTTGATACCCTGAAGGTTTCCTGTTGATAGCCCAAGCCATTCATGAGATATAATGGGAACAGAAACACACACACACACACACACACACACACACACACACACACACACACACACACACACACACACAGGCAGGTAAAAACATCATCACTTCGCCTTCTAAATGTGGGCGATAATTAGGGATAGATCCAGTAGACATAAGCACATTTATTTTTTCGAGACAGATAAACAAATAGTTAGATATTCAAGAGAGACAGTCAGACACAGATAAAGATAGAGAGGTACTGTAGATATCAGACCAACCTTCGTGAGAGGTTTGCCAGGCTTGGTGTGGATACAGCCTATGTACACCTCCATCGGCATGGTTGGGTGGGCAGGGGATTCCAAACTTCTCACGCTGAAAATACAATTAATTTTCCTCACATAATTGCTTTTGAGTAGACTTTTCTTCTATTTGTCTGTCTGTATGTCTAACTTTCTATCTATCATTCTAACTGTCTATCTATTATTCCATCCTTTCTTGCCCCATCTGGAGGGTAAGGGCCCAGGGCTAGGCTTCCCGGTCATGATATTTAAGGTGAGCGTGACTAGCCTCTTGGACCCCTGAATGACCTTATATGAACAATAAATTCCAACCTCCTACTGAATCCAGTTGTGGCACCTTAACCCACTAAATCACCAGGCGCCAAGAAACCTATCTTAAAGTGCAAACCAATGGCCTTCTGTATTAAATCCTTCATCATGAGTGTGTCCTTAGTTATGGTCTTACTACCTCCAGACAATTTCCTGCAGCATAGGAGAGTGCCCTAATAGTGAAGGTTTTAATGAAGGCTACATCAAACATTCTGCGGTGCTGGAGAGGGACGCCTTCATGTGGTGGCACTGATGTAACCAGGCGAATCCAATGCCTGCTTATACAAACGTCCCTCAACTACGACTCTCTCTCCCACATGGAGGAAAGTATACTGTACTCGTGGAAGGGCAATTAATCCTGTAGACCACTGGGTTCACATTTCAGAGCAGCCTGGGGTCACAACAACAAGAACAGCAATCTGAAAAGCTTAGCCTCAGCTGTAGAAAATCGTTTGGAGATGGCATGAATATAATATAAAGACATCAACGATTTGAATGGGTTAGAGACGCACCGTCATTAAAGCTGGACTACCAATACCCTCAATTCTGATGGCCAGTGGAATGGTGGTAAGCCTCTTGAGTCGGAATGTGCTCTGGCCTACATGCTACGGCCCGAATCCTAAAGATGGCCAGAGGTTTTTCCATCATGTATCACAACCAGAGGCATAGGTCAGTCTCCCACCCAGAAATTATCTGGACAATGGTAGCCAAGCCCTAGGTCTCCATGCTTCGGATGGGGCAAAATAGATTAGAATTAACCATTAACCCAGTTTACAGAACCGGTTGTACGAAGCACATTATTTTGAAATAGATTCCTAACAAATATTGTATATTTTATATAATACCATTCACTCAGCAGAATTTTTTCATGGCCACCCTATCACTAAGATAACGTCTTCAGTTTTAATTTCTATCATCTGATGCTTTTATTTAGCTTCGGAGGTGTTAGGTGTACAATCAAATCCCATTGAAACAAAAAGTAATATAAATATGATCGTACTGGTATAAATATTTATACTCACTCCTCTAAAGGAGCTCTAATAAAACACACACTGTTCTAGATTAGTCTTCACCTCATCCTGAAGTTACGAAGCTCAAAACAAACACTTCCCTAGACCATATAAAAATACCAATTCACAAGAAGAAAAACCCATGCCGCCAACACAGGAAGTCTAGGTTATCGTTCCATACTAATTGTTGCCACAGTGCTCCGTTACCAATGTTATGGTTGCCACTCTCTCAATAACCACACTGCCACAAACTGGGAAAGAAACCTTCAGCTACCTGCACAGTTCTGGGAGGAAAATATACTGTGAGCAGTTTCGTTTGAGGTGAGGGAAAATGCCAGATTCCTCTTCCACTAAAACATATCACATACTTGGTGCCAGTGTAAGAATATGTTAAATGTAATGCCACTGTGAATCAGTATCGTCTTTACACAGTGTAATTGGTATAATAAGAAAGATTGTGCTTGTTTTTCTGCACTCACTACTTCTTTAACCCCTATGCACTGGTTGATGTGTATAGCCGTCACGATTCAAGATACGGAGCACCATCAGTTGACGGGATTAGCCGCAAGCATTTTCCCGTCAACCTTTGAACTTGCGACCATTTTCTATGACACTCATAGGGTAGGTAGGTCCCCCACGTACCCCACTGATGTGCGGCTCAGTCTGTACACGGCACTAGTAGAGTGAAGAGCCATGTCATCATTATCGTCCAATTCCATCCCACCATCCGCGGGGCTGATTACATCATTAACCCCCGCAATAGTTCTGCCCTTAGTGTCGGGGAAAGGGCTCAGTGACAGTGCCATCGGTTGAGCCTTGGACACCATGTCCTCACGGACACTTGGTGAGAGTACTTCTTCCGAGGAAAGAAGCTGCCATGTGGAGAGTGAACTCTCTTGCCCTCCGACCCCTTCCCACTCTCAGACCCCTGAAAAGGCTCTCAAACCCCTGTGGAAGGGCAGGGCCTTTGACAGTAATGAGTTCACTGAGGAAGAGGATGTAGGTGACCCAGCACACCGGGCAGGTGAGTGTGGAGTTGGCAGTCATCTGGGAAATAAACGCAGATGAGCCATCTCACCACCACTCTGGCTGCCTGCTCGCCGTCGTCTCTCCCTCGAAAGTCAACCTTCACCTCAGCCGAGTACTTCAAGGGCGAAATCACCACAATTGGGCCCTTCAGGAGTGGAATTTTCCACACGGGCCCCACATGATGTCACTCAGCAAGAAGCATCTCGACAGGGAAAGCCTGTATCAGGTGAGTCATCACCCCCATACTCCCCCACCTCCCACCTCTCTCCCTCTCCTTCCCCCTCACCCCCTGCCCATGGGGGTGCACGTGGGCATGCATGTGGGCATGCACGCACTCAGAAAAAACATGTTGCACATGGCAAACGGCCCATTTTACCAGATGTGGGTAGAGTGGATATGTTTGTCTGGGAGGAAAGAGCAGGATTTGAGCCCTCTGTGCCAGTGTTTGATGAGGAAGGAGCAGGTGTACAGGAAGATGAGCTTCCCCCAAGGCCCTGGACTATTAGCAGCATTTTCAGGGCAATATTCGCAACCACCATGCAATTCATGGTGGATGAAATTACTTTCCATCAGGCTAAAAGTGTGCAGTGGCTGGACGTGACTGCCAGAGAAAGCACAGACATGAGGGACTGGCAACCTGTAGAGGTGGAGGAGTTGTTTGTGTGGCTAGCCCTTACCATGATGATGGCACATGTTAGAAAACCTGTGCTGCATGACTATTGGTCATGGCACACCTGTCTTCGGTAGGTATATGGCCCATGACAGGTACCTGGCCATCCTAAGGTTCCTCCATTTCAACAGAAATTATTTGCCTGTGCCAAACAACAGGTTGTGGGAAATTAGACCCATCCTAATAATGCCCAAGAAATCATGTTACAAGGTTTTTCGTTCATTTCAGAAAGTGGCAATTGACAGGTCGCTGGTGTTATTCCGGGGCAGGTTGGTGTTTATTCAGTCTGTGCCATCCAGGCATCACTGGTCTGGGCTGAATTCGTTGTCTTTTTGTGACTGTAAAACTGGATATGTGAAAATGTGATAGTTTATTTGGCTACGGATGTTGATATACCTTGGCGATCCTCATGGTTTCTTAGCATCAGTCGTGAAAGTGCTGATGGGAAGATATTTCAACAAGTACCACATTCCAATAATTATTACATGGCCCCGGCTTTGACCAAGTATATGCTTGAACACGGTACTGGGTCCGTGGAACTGTCCGGGCAAACAGAAAGAATTTCCCTGTATTCCCAGCAAATACTGAGAAAGGAGCTCTTCTTACCAAGAAATGTGGGAACATGTTAGCCCTTCATTGGCATGACAAGAGATGGGTTAACATGCTGTCAACAGTACATTAGAGTGTGTTTGAGGAAACGAGAAAAACTGACTACAGGACTGGGGAACCCTTGTTGAAGTCAGATGCTGTCAACGATTATAATATCAACATGTAGCTTGCTGCTAAATTGGACATGCAAATTGGTGGGGTTGATTGCCTACGTAAGTCCTGCATGTGGTACAAGAGGCATTTTTACACCTTCTTGATATCGCCATCTGTTTCATACTGTTCAAGGAGCTCGTCAGGAAACCTCTCTCTCTACTAGAATTTGAGATTCGAGCTCCTTGAAGAGTATTCAACTGCACAGGTGCCAGGTGCCAGGCGGGAGATGCAGACAGCACCTACAGAAGACAGGCTAAGCTGTGCAGACTACTTCCAGGAGCACAGGCTGGTACCTGTGGAGACTGGCCCTACCACAGCAGATCGTCAGGCATACAGGCAGTGCCATGTCTGTAACACCACCAAACGCTGTCTCCCAACACGAAAAGAGACAGCCTACCAATGTGGCGAGTGCAAAGTCCTTCAATGCCCTAAAAGCTTTTGCGCATATCATTCCAAGCATGATTACTGAGCAGGTGTGTGGGAAAATGTAAATAGTATACAGGTAGGCACAAATGTGTTGTTTTTTAAACATATGTGAAATGTTAGATGTAAGTTATATCTAGTAAGTGTTATTATATAAGTGTTTTATACTAAGCTCTGCAAGTCCAATGCAATAAGTGTTACTGTTTATGGTTACTTGTGAAACAATTACTGGAAATACCTTGAGTTATTCTACCTGTTACATGAAAGGAAACCACTTGTGAATGGTCCAGATAGAAAATTACCTGGTTGGCTATACCTAATTCTTTTCCCTTGTTACTCAGAAAATAGTACTGATTATGTGAGCATAAGCGTATTTGTGGTGTGAAGTACAAATAAAATTAAGTTGTGTATAACATTTGAAATATTTTAATGATGCCCCCAATTAGTACAAATCAGTCTGAATTATAGTACAAGTACTTACCTCATTCTCAACCATACTGTGTGAAACAGCCACAGCATTTACTTGTCAAAGTGCAGTTACCTGTAATCGTGATGTCAAGTGCAATTATAAGTGTCATAGTAGAGGAAAATTATTATAATTGACGCAAGTCAGTACAGAAGATGTAAAAGCTATTTTTTTCTCACACACCTACGCGGCATAGTGGCACTATGAAACGGGCGGAAAACCCTTTTGGGAGCCACATGGACAGGGTGATGACTCATCCTTACGACGGTGAGTAAGGAAAAGTCGAGGAGTGAGTGGAATTTTCCACATTCCTTCCAAGGACGCCCGGACAGCGTTACAATCACCACTCTGGTCAGTGCTGTCAGTGCTAGCCAGCGAGTCCAAGGTCGCTGCCAGTGGCGTGTGCTCAGAACCAGCCCACCTAAATGTGTAAAACAAGTCATCTTCAACTTATCCTTACTCGTTGACGGGACCACCTTGAGACCTCGGGATACTGTCATGTGAAAGAAGATGGGTTGATGAGTCATATGTATACTCATTTTTTTCTCTAGCTATAATAGTTTCGCAGATGTTAGTGTTTGAAGTAAGGGTATTTTTTCCAAACCCTCAGAAATTCCCCGTAAGGAGTGTGCGACGGCAGAAAACCATCGGCGACGGGGGTTAATTTCATGACACTGTTTGTGCAAATCTCGCACAGAGAGTACTGATGTGTCATACGCCTCCAGTACACGGACTTCAAGATTATTGTGGAAAAGATATTTGGGGGAGACCCAAGTAATTTCTTCATCCTACACATCCTCACACATATCTTTCATGGAGGCCTTCCATGGTGAATGGGTATATGATGGGGATATGAAACTTATCTTCATCTAAATATCTTTCTTAAGCTGAGTAAGACCTAACAGTAGCTTATAAACTCCAAGACTCAAAGACTCATCAGTCAGCGGGCCAGCTCCAACAGTACCTATAGTCACTAGAACGCTGGTCTACACAAAACTGTTTCACCAAACAAAAGAAACCATCACCCTCTCCCATTCCAGGCAAAAATGTTTCTCAAGCGCACACACACACACACACACACACACACACACACACACACACACACACACACACACACACACACACACGTCTCCCTGTTTTTTCAGTCACTGCCGCTGGAAATATGGCGCACAATTCTATAACTTAGTATGGACTAAGAAATTACCTTTTCTTATCCTACAAGGAAATTCATGCAATGGTAACCGGTAAACTCGATGTCTTCAAAACACTCATAGGCACAAATTTTAATCTGCAGATTGGTTCTAAATATAGGATCAATTAACATATTAAAACAACAAAGAACTACATTTACTCGAGCTGGACCTCAACCTTAAATAGCACGGATTTGATTTTCTTTTTCTGCAGAATAATAATAGAATCCATTATGATCACAAATACAGACTTCTTACATAAAATAAATGACTTTCAACCAAGGATCTTAAAAATGCGAGGCACACAATAGTTTTGGTTCAAATCCCATCCCATCCTTATAACTTCATGTTGTATTACCCCTTCCACAACGAGATAAAAAAACGAACAACGACCCTGCACTACACACAGTGCCTAAGTAACATCCTTCCTCCTCCGCCACCCAACACTACACTTCACAAACACATCTATTAATACACAGTCACTTCAGCCATCAGAAAACTCCAATCATGTAGCATTTTACACGATCCACCGCCAAACATTCTCCCCACAGATACTGCCTTGCCAAGAGAGAGAGACATCTTACCTGACCACCATGTGGCCATCATTCCCTGCTACAGCACCAGCACAAAATACAATTCACAGACAATCCACTTTGACCACACTGTAATGCAGCCCACTCCCTCCACCTCAACACACTAGCTCACCTTGTGCAGTACTAACACACCACAGACAATCCTTCAACATAACCCCAGCAAAAGATCTCTGGTAACGACTGGTTGAAGTGACCGGTTGCCCATGATCCAGTGGGTTTACGCCCAGATATGCTCGGGGTACAGCAGCAACAACAACAGTACAAACAACAACAACAATACTAACGACAACAGCAACATTAATAACAACAACTGTCTTTATTGTTAAAAAAAAAAAAAAGTTATAACAAAGAGTATTTAAAGCACCAAGTATGGTTTACATTTTGCTTCAAGAGCCTTGGTACTAGATACGGTAGATAAATGCTATGTCAGTTGATAGATTCTTAATTCTCAGACTTTGGGATGTTTTTCAGTGGCTAATAAAATCGTGTAGAAATATCCAGATTTAATTCGTTTAATCCTTTGATGGACTTGACAGGGGAGGAAGAGCTTGACCGAGCTGAAAGGGAAATTTTGGTAAAACATATCGACATTAAAAAGAATTCAGAAAAGATGGAAGGAAAAGACGAAGAAGTTTGATGAGGTATAGCTAACCTTTACTTTTAAACCTCTAGACGATTGCATTCACCTTTCGAAAGTTATCTTGCAATGAGGAAATTTTTGAAGACCATATTGTTTACTTACGATTTTAGTCTCATTAACTCTCCTCCTCCTACTGGCTTCCTTCAACCTCTGTCACTTCGCCGCACTGTTGCATCTTTATCTCTTTTATATCTCTACTTCAATGGTCACGGCTCCTCTAAAGTATCTGCTTGCACACCTCCACCACTACGACGGGCGCAGAGCACCTATCTAGCAACAAAGTCTCATCCCTTTTCTGTCCAACTCTCTAATGCAAGAGTTAACCGTTACTCCCAGTCCTTAATTTATGCAACAGGTCAACTCTGGAACAGTTTCCCCCTGTTTGTATTTCCTACCTCCTATGATCTCCAGTCTTTTAAATGCAGTGTGTCCAGGCATCTCGAAATTAACGGATCTTGAATTTGGCTCTCTCTTGTATTGTTTTTGTTTTTTCTTGGAAGGAGCGGTTTGCGGTCTCCAGCCTTTGGTTCCTTCTTCCTTGCATAAGAAAGAATAACCAAGTTGAACCCACAGTTTTCCATACTGAATGTTCAGGAATTCAGCAGGCTAACCACGAGTCCTTACGTAAAAAAAGAAAAAAAAAAGAAAAAGGAATATTGAATTGCCTGTCATCAGCTTAGTATAAACTATAAACCCCTTCTGCCTTACGATGCATTTAGTGTATTCTTGCTATCTCAGCATGATTTTATTTAAATTAACCCAATCTTATAACTGGAGTGGTTAAATATCGCCTACACTTACTTCTTCACTAATATATATATATATATATATATATATATATATATATATATATATGCATCCCCGAATACTGTCTTCTTTTACAAGCAAGAATAAGCTAAGAAAAAAATCGGTTTCACCGTGTTCACTGTGTTGAATTCAGTATGATGATACAAGGCAGACTGGTTGCCTAACTTGCCTCACCTGTTAATCAGCATCAGACTTGCGTTGTTACCCAGGGCCGATAACCTGGGCATGTCGGCAGGACACAAGCCTCGATCACGACACTCCGCTTCCATCCTGAAACAAAAAGAAGAAGTTACACCGACGTGCCTATAGGGACGCCTTAACATGGTGGTGCTGATATGACCAGTCAGTTCCGTTGTCTGACAACTGTCTCTCAATTCTCTCTCTGTGCCCCTAAAAGGAGGATGGTGGACCGCAGAAGGGCAACTTCAGCCTACACTCCATTGGGTTCTCACTTCAGATGAACCGATTACTACTACTACTACTACTATTAATGCTGCTGCTGCTGCTACCACTACCACTGCTACTGGGAAAGAGCATCGCGGCAGGAATGGAGGGGGAAACATTTATATATTTTTTTTTACTTTCACTTGGTTGAGCGTTTCTTTGTTTCGCAGCATGTTCCATGCAGCTCAGTGGCAGAAAAGGACGATGTTGTGGTTCTGCACCCTTTCTTGTGAGGGGGATACGAACCTGGTGAGTGGGGAGATGAGGGCATTCCTATCCGCATGGCGTGTGCAGCTGAGAGTATTGTCGGCCCATAAACCACTGGCCAGTGGCCGAGTGGAGGCTGCAGTCAAGTCCACCAAGAGGTTGCAGAGGAACAACAGCGGCCCGGGAGGATCCCAGGACTCGAACGCAGCTGCCAGGGCCATATTACAGTACCTCAACACCCCACTACACGACATCGATGCGTCCCCAGCCCAGCTGGTGATAGGGTGTCTGCTGAGAGACTCCGTACCCACTGCCAGAAACACTACAGGATCAGCAGGAGATGGGCTGAGACGCTGAGAAGCAGGGAACGGGCCATGGCTCACACTGGGGAAGCAGCTGCCACGAGAATCAACCAGACAGCACATGACCTCGCCCCTCTCAACTCAGGCCAGTGGGTGTGCCTGCAGAACCAGTTGACGGGACGGGGGGTACAGCAGCCCAAAAAAACAAAGTAGAAACTGTTCACTTCTACAAGGCTATATACAGTATGTTCCTTATCTTCATTGAAAGCACTATGTGAAAAATTTGATGAAATGGCACAATTTTTAAAGGTCACTCCAGAAGCCGTAATTCCGAAAACATGACCTGAAAACACAGCATTGATGGACATTCACAAAAAAAAAAAAAATGTATTTTCAGCTCTTCCAAACATAGACATTTTTTATCTGAGTGCTAGAAGATCACACCTAAAACACTAAGTATATGAATAATCCATCACTTTGTCTTCATCAAAACAGCTTTTGTCACAACTGCAGTCTTTTCCTGGTCAATGACAAGCTGCAGTACGTACTGCTTTTGAGTCTCATCTCTCGTCAGGACATCGCTGTATGACTGGATGAAAGCTACACCTCTCTCAGCACAGTCGCTGACAACCTTCAAATATTTGCACTTGGCCAGAAGCAACGTATACCTGGGGTCTGTCAGCCAAAGGTTGGGTGATTTCACCATGAACGCCCTGGCATCATCTTGTCCTGTCACAGAGAGTAGGTTGAAGAACTTCAATGAACGTCTGGTGATGTAAGTTGCCAGTGAAGTGCAGTGGTCGAATGCATCACCATCAAAATGTCATGCCAGTTTCCGATGAGAAGGACGGTCAAGGTTTTCCACCATAGCAGCTTTAGTGGCGGCGTCAACACGATGATCAAAAAAAGCGAGAGGCGCCAGATGCTCAGAGAAGTATCACAAATGGTGGCACAACGACTTGGCAGCTGCCTCCGCCACGATGCGATAGGGGTACTCGTGGAGCTGAGAAATCAGCTTCTTGTCATTGAAGGGGCCTTCTCTGGATGTAGTTACTCATGCCAATAGAGCGTGTATACGAGCAAGACAAACAGACTTACTCTTATGACACCAGCTGTCTCCCTCGCCGTCAAGTTCATTTGCTTCCTGAATAGATAAATCTTCAGCGAGTACATTGCTTTTGCCGTCCAGCATGCACTGTGCACAGCGCCTGGAGCATGAACTGTCTACATATCACCTGGAGAATAACTCAAGAACATTCAAGAAAGCTACAGTAACTCTCTATAATCATCTCTTGGGAGCTGGCTGTTCATGCAATCAGTGCAGAACAAAAACATTTCTTCATGTTTACCATCGGGCATCCCAACAAACAACTCGTCTCCAGCAGGATAAAAACCAGTTTTATCCATACCTGCCCAAAGTTTTTGGAAGTGCTTGAAGATTCCCACTTCAGGTTCATTGCTTGGCCCTGGAAAAATATTAAAGACAGCAGATAGCATCAACTCAGACACATGATGACGGTAGGCAACCCAGATAAGCTCTTTGTCCAAAGCTTTTTTTTTTTTTTTTTTTTTGACATACTCCCATCTTCAGGCCTGTGTTAGCTGCTGTTGTATCAAAAACAAGCCCCTGAATCATTGGTTTTAGATTCCATTCATCCAGTGTTTTGATGCATGTGTTGCACTGCTCTTTCCTAGTGCTACAGTTTATCTTGGGAACCCCTAGATGTTGCTCTGTCTCACTGCCAGTCACCAATATGGCAACTCGGTCCACTGTGGGTTTATTGTTTCCAGCGATATCTGGGAACAATTTATCATCCCAGTGTAGGAGATGCAGAATGTCTGGTGTGAAAGCAGCCCATAGATCAGTTGCTTCTTCTTCATGAGTGGTAGCTCGTGCTCGCTGTATAATATTTTGAGACAGTGCTACAGACCCCAGGTTATGACCAAGCACTTGTGTGACAGTGCCCATGACGAACATTGCTGAACTGTTAGGCAGTATGACATGATCAAGTGCAGCAGCTACTTCCTTAGCTACAATGGTTTTCTTAGCTTTACTTTGCTGTCTAATTTGTTTGGATATCAATGGCCCTTGAAATTCATCCTCAGACTCTGCTGATGAGGAAGCACTACACCCTTCAACGTCAATAGAACTGGATGGTACAGTCATTTTCATCTGCTGTGCTTTGAGCTTGCATTTTTCTTTTCAAGTGTGGGCTTGATCACTTCTATGCCGCTGTACGAGCCTCCTTGTTTGCCAAGATTCTGTCCACCCTGGACATACTCCCGCTGAAGAGATTCTGTTGCTATAATCGCAGGAACTGCTTATCCTCTTCGTTTCTCATAGTGAGCAGAGCATCCTTTCGAGAAATATCAAAGCGTTTTGTGAGTTTTTTCTTGAAGTTTTGCTCTTTGATCGGGTACACTGGTTTCGGTAACGATCTGTTGTTCTTCAATACACAGTACTTTTTGTGAAGCTTCTGGAGCTTGCAAATACCCAAGTCTACTCTTTGGGTAGGGATGCATGCTTTATCCCAGATCACCATTACCTCATAGCGCTGTGACTGATTTTAAGACCATTCTGTTGATGAAACATGAGGTTCCTGAGGGCATCCGCATTAGCTGGCAGGCAAGCATCCAGTATATCTTTCTCGGGCTTGCCCAGAAGCCATACTTTTGGACTGCTTCTTGTCATAGGCATAACCTGTGAATGGAACACACTGACAAGCATGGCTTTATTATAACTATCGGTAATAATACTCGTCAGAACATTTTTTTATATATATTAGCTTCAATTTGCTCCACATATCTGGATACTTATGATCATATGCTTGGTATTAGAAATATTCCATTATTAATGAATCAAATATTCATCAACAAGTCCCTGGTATGTGGAATGTAAAAACCTAATGTATCAAAGTAACTTTCTAAGTGTCATTATTGGTAGTTATATTATTAATATAAATTTTACTTGCTAGATCAGAGTAATTCACTGCTCGATGTCACGACACCCTAGTCATCAAGAGCACACCACTGTACACACACTCAAAGAAGTACCGTTACAGAGGGGTCCGATGAGTTTCATACTGAGCAATCCAGCTGCCTGGGTAGGATTGGAGAAAGGCTGTTATCAAACGTTTCATTCGTGGTGTCAGTTTGTATCGTGCAGAAGGTGTAACGATACTTTTTTGAGTGTGTGTACATCTTATTGTGTGGAGAAATAGTCATCCGCTGAATGACTTGAGTGACCACTGAGTCATCGACGAGCCACCCAGCACATGCTGCGGCGTGGACGTGATACTTTTCTGGCTACGCCGGAGTTTCCAATAGATGGCTGCAGCACGCAGCAGTGGTAGACGCATGTTACAATAAGTATGTCTACCAACTACTGCTCAAGCTTTATTCAAAGTTTAGTTAGATAGTTGTCGCAGTTTTAGGATAGTTACAGGCAGTTACAAGCCATATATTCATTAGACGATTAGACATTTGTGATCAAACATAATATTATCAGGATCACATACTTTTCCTTCAGGGAGTGACGCATAAGTATGAGCCGATTTTCTTGCTTTTTTGCATGAAAGCTCCTTACGTGATATGGAACAGAAGTAGCCTTGTGGAGAATAATAAATTTGAAAAAAAGTTTTTTGGTACATTATTGGGCCACCCTAGTGTAGGGGTTATTGTTGACACACCAGCCCCAAGGCAATATCTGGTGCAGCTGGACGGCAGTGAGCAAGCCTCCTTCAGGAATCGCCACCACCTCCACCCCTACAAGGACTCAGGGAAGCAGACACCCACCATGCATGTCGAGGGTGGTCCCTGGCGGGAGGATGACCGTAGGGAGGAGTCCTCTCAGCCTCTCCCTCCCCTGGAGGGGCCGCGGCGTGCTAGGCACGTCCCAAGACACCTAGAAAACTATGTACCATGACATTGCAGTGTTTTGTACCCTGGACATGTTAAGGTGTTTCGTAATGTGTATAACTTGTTGCGCTTATACCATGATACCAAAGCAATGGTTGTCCCAGTGCATGTAATTGAATTCCTCATTATTGTAGTAATTATGCCATTCTTGAGACAGCATATATGTAACATATAAATTTTGCCAGCATTATGTCATGTAATACCTAGTCTTCAGTTACGATGAGTGTCAATTTCTGCCCATTGTTTTGTTATTGCAGTGACCTCCCTCCTCCTCAGCCAGTGTACTGTACTTTGTATAAATCATGCAGGAAGTGGGAAATACACTGCAATGGAGAGGGGTGTTAGAGTTTGTGCTTGCGTGGGAACTTTTCCCACCAAGTTGAGTTCCCGTGCGTGCCTCCAGCCCACCCCGGAGGCTTGACGGGCAGTCTGACTCAGGCCGTGCTAACGATAGGACGCGCCCATGCCTGGACCTCTAAGAATAAATCTCAAGCTGGCCTCGCTGTTTCTATCACCCTTCTGGTCCTCACCCCAATAACTGTCAATAATTTCAACTTCCTTGTAGCCCAAACTAGCATGTGGCCAAACTGCTGGCGTATTTTATGTCCTTGCTACAACCAGACACTCCTTCGGCTTTTGGAAGATATAGTGAAGGAGGTTAATGAAGGCTATATCTGAATTTTCCAGTCCATAAAGTCGATCCTCACCTGATTTAAATCGTCAGGAGAGTGTAGTAGTAATAATAGTTGCAGTAGTAATAGCAGTAGCAATGGTAGTAGTAGTAGTTGTAAAACGAGGAGGAGGAGGAGGAACATTAGTAGTAGCAACAGCAGCAGCAGCAGCAGCAGTATTAGTAGTAGTAGTAGTAGTAGAAGTAGTAGTAGTAGTATCAGTAGTAGTAGTAGTAGTAGTAGTGCAAGAAAGGAGGAGGAGAAGGAAGAGCATTAGGAGTAGTAACTGAAGTAAAATGGTAGTTGCAATACCAGGCTCATCCGAAACGTGAACCTGGTGGACTGCAGAGTGAAGTTACCTCTCACCCTGCACTTCATCATCACCCTTTTGGTCGATAGTTAAGTAGCTGGGGAACGTTTGTATAACTAAGCAGTTGAGCCATCCTGTTGTATTGGTGCCGCTACATGAAGGCATCCCTCTACATCATCCACCAGGAAACAGCAAGAAAAGGGTGAAAAATATGTCATGATGCCATAGGAGCAACGCCATTGAACTTACTTAGGAATCATTGAGCGTGTCATGTACTCGATGTAAATGGAGGTGAAGATGGAGGTGGCTCGCTGAAGGAAGGTGAGAGGGTGCTTGAAGCCGAGGAATGCAGATCCCTTGAAGGCCAGGAACTGAGGACTACCGATCATACCGGCCATCCAGTCCCACAAGGAGGAGGGCGCCACCCATATGAAGGGAACCTAGGAAAGTAGAGCCGGGGAATAATCTACACCTGAGTCTGTGATAGAATAATGAAGTTCTTCCGAATTTCACAGGGTTAATGGTACCAGTTCTCCCCCCCCCCCTCTCTCTCTTTAATCAAACCGTTTCGATTTTTTCATTCATTACTTTACTGGCATATTGATTGCACTGAGCAGTTGACCCTCGTGCAGTATGGTTCACTGAGGAGTAGTCCCTTCTCCCCTTAGAGGCTAAGATATGAAGAAATGTGTGAGAAATGGATGAGTAATTTGGTGAGTGTGTCGTCCTGTCTCGGCTACTCCCCTTAGGGGGAATAAGCCCAGGTATACAGATAGACATATAGACTTTACTGGTTAATATTCTTGTATATATATATATATATATATATATATATATATATATATATATATATATATATATATATATATATATATATATATATATATATATGTAACTTGCAATACTTTGGTAATAGAAACTCCGTGTACAAACAGCTAGATAAGGAATTTATTACAAGCTCAGAGTAAAATAGTCTGCCCGTGTCGGCTGTCTGCTATCAACTGATGCAATAACGCCGTCTTCAGGCGTGGGAAAGCATGCTGACCTAGCAAATTTAGTGGGGGCATGTATGCATTGGGGGGGGGACATATATACATCGGGGGTAGACATATTGTGGAGGGGGTACACTACTCCCCCGGGTAGCTGAGATGGTGTCTCCTGACACCGGGAGTTAAATGGTGTTTGATTATAGTAGTAAGGGAGGACTGGGAGGTTTGTACAAGGGATAAGTATGATACAGGGGCAGTAGGGGAGACATGGCCATGTTGAGGGGAGGGAATTAGAAGGACATATACATATAAGATATACAAGGAATAATAGGTACAAATCCAGTAAGGGTCGAAGGGATATATAAACATAATGGGAAGTACACAATAATAGTTTGATACATGATAAACAAGGAGTAGATATGAGAGTTCTATTATTGTTCTTCCTTCATTTTTTTTTTTTTTTGTATTTTCTGTAGGATAGACTGTCACTCAGTAATGCATGAAAGAAATACCATCATTTTCTAGTAGGCAGAGTGCTGTTCACAGTTTGGTTAAATGTTAGATGGCAATGGTAGTCACGGAAGGCGAGGGCACTAAGTACAGGGAGTTTCTATGTCGTGTGTAGGGCGTACTATGCTGGTAGCGACTCTGATTTCCTGGAGTCGACGGTCCATTTTTCTGACACAACAATGCACTGCACAGATGATGAGTAGAAAACCTATGAAAGCGATAACCACAGGGGGAAACACAACTGTTGGATGAACCCATGAACGGCTGAAGGCCAGAGAAAATTGATCCATAATGAAATCACTGTCATTGAGGAAGGTGAGCATGCGCAAGTGAGGGGAGGTGATGGTAATGTTGGCAGAAGGTAGGGTTGAAGGCATGTCGATTGGTTGAAAGATGTCATAGGAGTGTTTACGAACAGCTTGGTGATAGCGAGTGGCGTAAGTGATGACTGACTCTGATTTGACGGTACAATAGTCAGGTGCTTTGTAGAGACCACTAGCGGGGACGAAGCGAACGGAAGAACCAGGACACATGATTGTGACAGAGATGGGAACAGCAAAGAAGAAATACTGGACATGGTAGAGGTGAGCATGGTGGACAGGGAGGTCAGGAGCTGGGACAAAAGAACAGGCCGAGTAGATGGAATGGTTGCGAACTAAAGCAGGCTCACAGGGTGTAGCACTGCTAGGGAAGATAGCGAAAAGGTGGGCAGCACAGAGACGAGAGGTCGGAGTAAGGGAGGAACATTGCTGGAGGTCTGTGGAAGAAAGGAAGGCAACGGAAAGATGATCATGGGAGAGGAAAAAATATTCTGAAGGAACAGATACCTGTAACAAGGAGTTGTTGAGGCGGAAAGGGAAGGGAATGATGTGGAAAAGGTTAAAGGTTATGGCAGAACGGAGAGGAATATGGACGACGACGTATGTAGTGAGAAGAGTGGCTTCGAGAACAGGATAATAATATTCAAGGGAGGAGTAAGGGAGGACTGGGGAGAGACCGAAGGTGGAGTGAGCCCATTCCAGGACAGAACGGAGAGCTGAGACAGGTACTAAGTCGGCAGTGACATGTCCATTGATAGCATCGACCAGGATACGAACCAAGGTAGAGACTTGAGACAGGAGAGAGTCAACGGCCAGTTGGAGATTATCCATGTTGAGTTTGAGGTAGAAGAACTGAGAGATAACGTTGAGATCTGAAAGGTGGCGTTGCAAGATATCGGTGAAATTGTTTAGAGTGGACGTGACTTCATTGAGTTGGGTTGTGAGCTTCTGTAACATAGTGTGTTGGATTTTAATGACTCGGCGTTGTGATTCTAGGGCTGAAGCTAAATGAGTGAGATCAGATTTGAAGCCAGAAATGTCACGGGCTGTAGCAACGCCAAACAAGCCACTCAGAATCTCACCGCCAGAGTCGAAGAGACCTCGTTTCACACGAGAACGACCCACGGGTGTCTGAAGGGAAAATGTGTCATTGAGCTCAGTGAATCTGTTACTTATGTATTGCAATTGCCAGGAGAGTGGGAGGAAAAGGTTATAGAGATACTCATTCGGGTTGTGTGTCCCCATGAGGGCCGTGAGATGGTTCCTGATTCCGTGGAGCTGGTGCGTGTAGGCAGGTAGGGCAATGGCTACGTCGGCCAGGGGCGCAAGATCGTAGCGCAAAGAGGCGATGTCGTCGATAAGCATTACCTCGCCTCCCGAGCCGACCAAGGCCCCGGGACGTACTCCACCATCGTCCTGACCTGACCCAGACCCCAGGAGGGTCAGCACTGCCAGCAGGGAGATCGCTAACATCGTACCTAGAAAATCAGGGTAGAGTTAATGGGGGAGGTCGTGAAGAGGTTGATGGACAGAGCGCAGTTTGGACCGATATTGATTGATTGATGAATGAGCAGGTGGAGGTGGAGAGGAAGGAGACTGAGGGATAGGTGGAGACAAGGTAGACTGAGGGATGGGAGGAGGGGAAGAGGGGGCAGGGAGGTTGTGTAAGTGACTCTTCCAACACGAGGCCACGGGGTGCTCGCTTTAAGTCATCGACGTGGACCCATCTGGTGTCCCTAGTGGACAGGTCCTGGAGGTGAAATTTGTTGCCTTGTTGAGTGAGGACGCGGTGGGGCCCTGTAAATTTGTCATCCAACTTAGAGGAACGCGTATGGGAATGGGCAAAGACAAGATCGCCTACATTGATAGTGATAGGAGAGGCGGACTTATGTTGGCGCTGCAGCATGTCCTCCTGAGAGGAAGCCAAAGTGGATTGGACATACTGGTGGATTGTCTGGAAGTTGGCCAATTTTAGTTTAACATAATCATCCATGTTGTAGATGGGTTCTGGCTTTGAGGATAAGAGAGAGTATGGGAGGTCCTTGTCAAAACCAAACAGGACGAAGAAGGGAGATTCAGCAATGGATGCATTGATGGAGCTATTGATGGAAGATGCCACTTGGGGAATCCAGTCATCCCAGGACGAACTATGGGAGCCTAGATGTCTGAGGCACTCTAGGATTTTTCGGTTGTGGCGTTCTACAAGGCCATTGGAAGCCGGATGGTTAGGCACGACATTGCACTTACTGATATGAAAGTGGCGACAGATCTCATCGAGAAGGCTATTGTTGAACTCTATACTGTTGTCAGTAAGAATGGTATGAGGGGTACTGAACGGGCAAATTACGTGATCTACAAGGGCACGTGCAACGCTCTTCGCGGTCTTGTCGGAGAGGGGAACGAGGACACAGTAGCGGGAGAAGTGGTCGACCGCTACGAACAAGTACTCAGCGCCAGATTCTGTGAGAGGAAGTTTTAAGAGATCAATTGAGACAGTTTCCCATGGTCGTGATGGGATTGGGTATTGTAAGAGAGGTGCTGGTAAGCCGGTTGATCCTTTGTGGCGGTGGCAGGAGAGGCAAGAGTCACAGTGGGCATTGATATCACGGCGCATGGTTGGCCAATAGTATTTGAGACGTGCTTGGCGCAAGCGTCGGTCTTTACCTGGATGGGAAGCTTGAGGAGTATTATGAACAATATGAAGAACCTTTGGTATCAGGGCAGTGGGGACAACAAGTTGGCGTACTTCGCGATTGGGCATGTCTTTGCCTGTTAGCATTGTTTTCCTGTACAAGAGATCATCATCTAGCATGAACTCATCTAGTGATACTGGCAGAGTAGGTAAGGTCGAGGCATCGCCAGATTCTAGGAAATAAATGACTTTGGACCACATGGGGTCTTGGCGCTGAAAGTTTCGAACAACTTCTGACGTTAGTGTAGTATTTTCAGTTACTTCAGGCTGCAGTGATGTTATAGCTGCTGCTACGTGACGTGAGAGTGCATCTGCAACTACATTCAACTTGCCTGGTACATATTGAAAAGTGGGATTAAAGTCCTGGATGATGACAGACCATCTAGCTAGTCAACCTGTTAGGTTGCGATTCTTGAACAAATCACATAGTGGAAGGTGGTCTGTTTGGATATGCACTGGATAACCATAGACTATATCTCTGAAATGTTTCAAGGACCAGATTACCGCTAGCGCTTCGAGATCTGTGACACTGTAGTTACGTTCAGCGGTTGTAAGGGTGCGACTAGCATACGCTATTACGCGCTTCCTTGATGCTTCATCGACTTGCATCAAAACGGCACCAAGTCCAGTGCCTGAGGCGTCTGTGCAGAGAAGGAAGGGTGTGGTATAATCAGGGAACGCTAGAACAGAGGCATTTACAAGAGCTGTCTTTAGCTTTTGGAAAGCCTGTGACTGGTCGTTAGTCCAAACAAAGGGCACATTCTGCTTGAGTAAGTGGGTCAGAGGAGCAGCGATCTGTGCATAATCCCGGATAAAGCGACGATAATAGCCACTGAGGCCCAGGAAACTTCGTACAGCGTTGGTAGTGGTAGGTTCTGGGAAGTTAATGATCGTCTTAGTTTTATCCTCATTAGTATGAATGCCTTGTGCATCTACGACATGGCCTAGGAATTTGATTTTCTTTCGCAGGAAGTCACATTTACTGAGATTGATTTTCAGGCCTGCGAGCTGGAGGCGTTCAAAGACTTGCTGGAGTTTGGTAAAATGATCAGGGATGGATTTACTCACAACAATGATATCATCTAGGTAAGCAAAAAGAGAGTGTCCCATCATACCGCTGAAGACTGAATGGATAAGTCGCATGAACACGGAAGGAGCATTTCTCAGACCAAAAGAGAGTCTCTTAAACTGAAAATGTCCGAAAGGGGTGCTAAAGGCTGTAACTGGGCGAGAGGACTCTTCCATTTCGACCTGCCAGTACCCGCTGAGGAGGTCTAAAGATGAGAAGACTACGTTATTTTCACCAAGGGATTCTAGCAAATCAGTGAGGACAGGTAACGGGAAACGGTCTGGAACGGTGACAGAATTGACCTTACGATAGTCGACTACTGGTCTAAAGTTGCCGTCCTTCTTTGGTACTAAAAAAAGTGGGCTATTCCATGGACTGACGGAGGGTTCAATAATGTCCTGGTCTAACATGTTCTGTACCATTTGATCTGTCTGCTTTCTCTGGCTGTGAGGAAATCGATACACTGGTATGTAAATCGGCTGAGTTCCTGGGTGTAGTTCAATCGTATGTTTGACAAGGTCTGTTCTACCCATCGGTTCACCGGGTAAGGCAACCACGTTTCTGTACGAGGTCAGAAGGTCGAGGAGTTGAGGCGTATTTTCTGGGAAATCTGTGCAAGTGAGATGTGAGAGCATATCGGGTGAATGCGTCGACGCAGATCCCGTAGAGTTAATAGTACATACACCGATTGGCGTATCATCAGTCTGAATAGTAGGAATTGAGGAATCCTGGCACACCTTTACGGCCGCTGGGTATACTAGGAAGTCTCCAATCTTTACACCACTTTTAAGTTTTAGTGGAGCATTTGTGACATTGAGCAAGTACAGGTAGCATAAACTGTCCTCTAAGACTGTACACCACGCTGACTCATAAGGCAAGCCATTCACACAACACGTCTCAGGTAGGGTTAGTACATCCACTCCTTCTTTCGCACCGGCAACACAAACAGAGACTTTGGTGAACTCATGCGGTAACAAAATTGTGCACGTATTCGTTACTGCACGTTTCGTCTCTGCGTGCTGGAGAAGATCATTCAGACTGTGTGAGGTAGGTAACTGAGACATGTCTGAGTCAGCGAGAGTGTTGTCGGGAGAGGAGGTAAGAGCCATGTTCGAGGGCTGAGATGATGTATCAGGAGAATTGAGGAATTTGTGTCCTTGCTCGCAGTCAGTAAAGGAATGAGTTCTGTATTCTCAGATGATGATAGTGGTGGTTTGGGCTGGGTTGGACTTTTTGGTAGTGATAGGGACAGAGGTAACTGAAGGACTGATTTCATCGTAAGAACAGGACGGGGACATTCCATAGTGGAAACCGGGAATCCAGAAATGTCTATACTACCACAAGCAGGTAATAATGCGATGGAATGTTGTGCCATGGTGGAGAAACCAATAAGGGCATCTGCGGGATACTGCAAGTCATTAGTGACATGAAATTCAATGAGGATAGGAGGCAAATCTCTGTGGAGTTTGACTTCAAGGGTGACTCTTCCCTTAACCTTAAACTCTGAGCCAGTAACACCACATAGGCGAATGTCTGGTGGTTCTAGGAAACTGACGTGGCTGTGATGGCGATGAATAATTTGTAAGGAATTTTCGGAGATGAGATTTACTATAGATCCTGTGTCCAAGAAGAATGACGTTGGTATGTCATGACTGCTTCCGAGAATGACTAAACCCGAGGATGTTATGGGACCTACATGGTGGATGGGGAGTTGGGTTTCTGGTTCTATGTGATATTGGTCCGATACGGGCGCGGCGCTTCCCCCGACTGTGGGCAGTTGAGGTAATGACATTCCTCAGTGGTGTGAGTCGTGCTTGATTTGTGGTATTTGCAGTGTGGATGACGTGAGCGGGAAGGCGTACGCTGTCTGGTTTGGGAGTGAGGACGTCTGTATATACGGTCGCAACTGGATGCTCGATGTCCAGGATGACCACAGTACCAGCAAAGAATCGAAGACTGTCTGTTTCGTCGGGCGCTAGATTGATCACGACCTGCGGTAGGAGAGCGATGTGTGGCAGGTCTGCCGCGTGTGGTGGGACGGGAGCGAGATTGGTCTGGGGTAGTGGAGGTGTAACAGACTGAGGAGGCCAAGGGTTGGGTGGTGCCCTGACGCGTGTAGTTCGAACCTGTTCTTTCATGAATGGCTTTAGTGACCTGAATAATTTTATCTCCTGGATTGAAACCGATTTCCAAGGCTAGCTCTCGCTGTTTAGGAGTAAGCCAGTGAAGGAATCTGAGGTAACCAATTAAGTCAGCAAAGTTGGTGAGTGAAAGCATTGGAACGCCATTCTTGTCTTCTAACCATTTCGTGCCTACCAGTAATTGGAGCATCTCGCTACTAGTTGCTTTCATGGCGGCAGCAGCTTCGCGGAGCTTGGCATGTTGCGCTGGGACGCGCAAGTCCTCATCTAGTTGGTTTAGGAGATTAATGAATTCCATGAGAGACGCGGTATTTGAATGCTGGCAACAAAGGCTGATGAGTTCCGTACGAAAATCAGCAAAGGTACGAATGCTATCGAAATGTCCTGCACGGATCGCGGATCCGATGTCTGATTTACCGTGGTGCAAGCGACCGAGGAGGTAAGCTACTTTGAGTGATTCCTCGGTAATTTGTCTATTATTCATTTCGGTTTCGACTTCTCTGAGGAAATCATAGACAGACCAAGTTGGGTCCTGGCCGGTAAATTTGGGACGATTGGCATCGTTGAGATAGATAGACTGTGGAGGGTTGGCCATGGCTGGAAGTGTAGAAGTGGCAGCAGGAGAGGTGTGGGAGAGAGAGAAGGTAGTGGCAGTTAAGGGCGAGCAAGACGGGGTAT